>NC_064248.1:600000-900000 GCF_003254725.2 Canis lupus dingo
ATTGTTTCCCAGCCATCACTCTTGCTTCACATTCCTAGGAGGTGATCAAGGCCACATGGTGTGTGTTTGATTGTAGGTGTCAGTGTTGGGCAGGCCCAACTTGAGGTGCTCGTTCTGTCTTTTGCCAGGATTGTTGTGAGGGCTAAAAGAAATAACAGATAGGAAGTGCTATGTGCACTCGGACATGTGAGCTCCCTAAAGAGCTGTTAGTGGCAGTGGGAGTGGGGATGAGAAAAAAAAAAATTTGGCACACAGTGGGCAATTGTCAGATGGGTTGTTGATATAGTTTATAAGTTACAGTTGTGTTTGTTGTGAACTACAAAAGTATATAAAATGCTATTTCACTCCCCAGAAGTGAGTTTTCTTTGCATACAAAGCATATTCAAGTGTGCATGTGGATGGGTATAGAACCATTAAGGTTTTCTATTTCTTTGAAGAAAAATGCTAACCTGCAACTTGCTTTTTGCCCTGGCCCATTTGGAACAGTTGCATAGGAATTGGAGCTGGCTTCTCCCTCCCTCGGAGCCAGGGTGGAGAGAACACAGAGACCTGAGGAGGCTCTGGAGCCAGCGTGCCAGAGGCCAGTGGACTAGAAACAGCATGGGTGGGGAGGGCAGCCTGGACACCGCCTGTTGGCTCATCTGTAACCCTTGGAGGTTTTCTTCTGCAGATGGTTGAAGAGAGTGAAGAACGGCTCACAGAGGAGCAAATCGAAGCCCTCCTCCATACCGTCACGAGCATTCTGCCTGCGGGGCCAGAGGCTGAACAGAAGAAAAACACGAATGACATGACAGTGGATGAAGAGGACCCAGCATAGAAGAGCACAGCCAGCCAGCTGCCTCATGAAGCTGAAAAGCCCAGCAGCCATTTCCCAGACATCCAGAGGATTTTTCATTTGGTTTTACCCTTTATCCCAATGATTTCATGGTTGGTCAGATAAAACACAAAAATAAGCTAAGAAGAAGTACATGTGCCTCTGGGAGATAAAACCTGGTGAAGACAGGCTGTCAGGGCAGAGAGGAGGACAGAGTCAAAGAGGACAATGTGCAACCCTCTGTGGTAAAAATACTTCTGTGGCCTTTGCCATAGTTGTGGGCAGGGCCCTGTGCACAGCTGGTAAAATGCTTGCGTTGCCTTTGATTGGCTATGTCCTAATTAGTTTCATCTGCTTCCCTAGGAGCTTCCCAAGCAGGGGCACTGAGCATTGTTGGGGTGAGAGCTGAGTTAGAAGAATCCAGTTAGATGGCCTGAAACTCCCAGAGCAGCAAAAAGTTGCTCTAGGTTAGAATGAGCCACTGAACTTGGCTCACCTTAGAGGAATCTTTTCCTCCAGCACATCAAAGATAAGAGAAGACTGGCCTGTCCAGCCTTCCTCAGGTCTGAAGGCTCTTTTCCTCTCTTGGCACGGGTATTGTTTCCCAGCTCACTATTTATTCTTCAGTGTTAGGGCACCAGCCCATTCTAGTTGAAAAACCACTGCTGACTGACTGAGTGACAGTGACAAAGAAGTTCAGCGTTGGCTGCCTTACCACCGACAAGAGCCCTGGGTACACACTGCCTCTTGAGGCCAGGTGAGCCTCACTTGCACAGTGGACAGATTGCATCTTTTGAAAGGGCACAGATAGGGACAGAATATGAAGAACTAGAGGTTGACTAATAAGAATTTGAATTTGTTGGCTATTGCAAGGTTGCATCAGTTTTTCAATTTAAAATATTAGGATAGGGGGGATCCCTGGGTGGCTCAGTGGTTTCACGCCTGCCTTTGGCCCAGGGTGCAATCCTGAAGTCCTGGGATTGAGTCCCATGTCGGGCTCCCTGCATGGAGCCTGCTTCTCCCTCCTCCTGTGTCTCTGCCTCTCTCTCTCTCTCTCTCTCTCTCTCTCTCTCTGTCTATCATAAATAAATAAAAATAAATCTTTTTAAAAAAATAAGTAAATAAGTAAAATATTAGGCTAATGATCATGTGAAGAGTTTGTTGATATTGAGGTTTTGGAGAGTTCAGTAGCTCCAGACATGTGGTTGCCTTAGGTCCTAGGAGTATTGCTGAAAGCAAATTTCCCACATTTGCCCTGCTCCCCATTTGGGGAAGAAAATACAGACATTAACTTTCCAAATCGGTACTCATTTTGTTGTGAGATTACATACTTTCAGTGCTGCTATTAATTGGATTATTCCCCACCCCCTTGCAATTCCCAGATTATTTCAACCTCCCCACTACCCCTGCCAATTGCAGTTAGGTCATTCTTAACCTTATCATTTGAGGATCAGGCAAAACTGGAATTTGCAGGGCATTTGTTTTTAAATCTCTCTTCCGTATTGGGAGTTTTACCAAGAACTGCTGATTTGTCAGGACGTCATCTGGGTACCTGTGTCACTGTTTTATTTTAACCTTCAGTGTATTCTGTGCATTTTCTTAATGGATTAATCTAGTTAATAATAAATTGTTTCCAAGTGACCACCAACTTTTGGTATTTTTATAAATCCTTGAAGAGTGGGATGCATGGGTGGCTCAGCATTCGAGCATCTGCCTTTGGCCCAGGGCACAATCCCAGGATCCTGGGTTCGAGTCCTCACAGGGAGCCTGCTTCTCCCTCTGCATATGTTTCTGCCTCTCTCTCTCTGTCTCTCCTGAATAAATAAATAAATATTTTTTAAAAAAATCCTGGAGGACTTTGTTTTGCCATGGATAGAAAGAAATAAAATCTGACTTAAAAGTTAAAATGTGTGGATTATTTATTTTTTTATAGGTTTATTTTTATTTATTTATGATAGACATAGCGAGAGAGAGAGGCAGAGACACAGGCAGAGGGAGAAGCAGACTCCATGCCAGGAGCCTGATGCGGGACTCAATCCCGGGACTCCAGGATCGCGCCCTGGGCCAAAGGCAGGCGGGAAACCGTTGAGCCACCCAGGGATCCCCGTGTGGATTATTTATTTAAAAAAGAAGTTGAAAAAAAAATAATAATAATAATAAAATAAAATAAAATAAAAAAGAAGTTGAGGGCAGCCCCGGTGGCTCAGTGGTTTAGCACCCCCTTCAGCCCAGGGCTGGCAGGATCCTGGAGACCCGGGATTGAGTCCCACATCAGGCTCCCTGCATGGAGCCTGCTTCTCCCTCTGCCTGTGTCACTGCACACGCTCTCGCTCTCTCGCTCTCTAGAGCTGTGTCTCCCATGAATAAATAACTTTTTTAAAAAGTTGAATCTATTTAGTGTCATCTATTTTCAATTGCAAGAAAATTTTAAGCTTCTGTATTTGGGACCTTAATTTAACTTCAGTTTCTGATAATGGCAGGTTCTGAAAGACTAAATAACCTTTATAGGAAACAAATAGAATATAATATTGGGAAACTTAACCCATATCACATCTGGGAAGAAGAGCTGGGGAGCCTAGAAATCTTACTTTTCCTTTTTTTTTTTTTTTTTTTTTTTTTTACTTTTCATTTTATATCCTTCTACGTGGTTTTAGTTCTTGACCATGTGACTATTCTTTAAAAAGAAAAAAAAAGTACATCCATATGCTTGTTCTTGGCCTCTGTGAATGTTACTGAATGTGTACTTGACAGTTGAATTATGTCCCACACAGAGGCTGACATCCATTGTAGTCACTGTAGGAAAGGCAGCTCTGCAGGGACCTGGGGCAGGCATGTGAGGAAGGCAGAGTTTGAGGACTAATGCCAGTGTCTAGCTCAGTGACTGTAGCTGGATATATTTTTAGGTCAACCAGTCTTCCTTTGTTATTCCAGATTTTCCTAAGCTCTCAGTTCACCTTTTTTTCCCAAGCTTTAAATTTTCTTTAGGGGAAAGCCTTAGTTTTTGACACAGGAAGATTTTCTTATCTTTCAAGAAGATACTACGGAGCTCTTTAAAAATTGACCCTTAATTAGAGATTTATCCACATATTTTTCCCTTGCCCCCTTTTGCTTAAATGTTACAGTGTGAGGGAGCCGGGAGGTTCAGTTGCTTAAGCATCAGACTCTTGATTTTGGCTCAGATCATGACCTCAGAGTTGGGAGATCAAGCCCTACATTGGGCTCCGTGTTCAATGGGGAGTCTGTTTGAAATTGTGGCTCTCCCTCTGTCCTTCCCTACACATGCTCGCTCTAAATAAATAAGTAAATAAAATCTTTTTAAAAGTTTACAGTATGACCCACTGCCACCTCAGAAGACTTCCCATTTCTTCAGGACTTGTTCATAAAATGATACCATTTCACTAATTAATCATTGTGTGCCAGCTTTCAAAAGCTTATGCCCTAGTAAGTACATTAATGCTCCAGAATAATATTTGCTAAATCATTTTCTCCCCTGAAGTGAATTTAACACGCATGTAAATAGATCGTTTCTTGATAAACTGTAAAACATCACATACTCTGAAAAGAATCATCAACCTTAATTACACAACAGTGAATGAGATAAGAGGAAGTAGAACTGCTTAAGATCCTCTGTGTAATTTTTAAATTAAGATACAATTTATGTACCATAAAATTTGCCCTTTTATTGCAAGGTTATACAATCATCACTTCTAATTCCAGAATTTTTTTCATTCCATAAAGAAGCCCCATACCCACTAGCAGTCATTCTTCATTAACATTTCCCCACAGGCCCTTGGCAGCCACTAATCTAGTTTCTACTTTACGTATTTGCCTATTCTGGTCATTTCGTATAAATTGAACCATACAGTATGTGGCCATTTGTATCTGACTTCTTTCATTCAGCATATTTTTAAGGTTCAGATATGTTGTACCTTTGTTTTTTATGGCTGAATAATAGTTCATTGAATAGATATACCACTTTTGTTTATTCATTCATCAGTTGGTGGACATTAGGAGTGTGTTCATAACTGGCTGTTTATAGATATGCTGTTGAGAACATTCATGTACAAAATTTTTGTGACTTACATTCTCCTTTCTCTTGCGTATAAGTGGAGTTGTTACATCATGTGATAATTCTGTTTAGCTGTTTGATGAACTGCCAAACTGTTTTCCATATCCTGTTTCTACCAGCAGTGCATGATGGAATCCAGTCTCTCTCTCCCTCTTATGAATATAGCCATCTTAGTGGTTGTGAAGTGCTATCTCATTGTGGTTTTGCTTCGTAATTCCCTAATGGCTATTAAAGTTGAACATCTTTGCATGTCCTTATTGGCCATTTTTGTATGTTCTTTAAAGAAATGCCTATTGAAATCCTTTGCATTGGGCAGCCGAGGTGGCCTAGCGGTTTAGGGCCACCTTCAGCCCAGGGCCTGATCCTGGAGACCCAGGATCGAGTCCCACATTGGGCTCCCTGCATGGAGCCTGCTTCTCCTGCCTGTGCCTCTGCCTGCCTCTCTGTCTCTCTCTCTCATGAATAAATAAAATCTTTAAAAAGAATCCTTTGCATTTAAAAAACGGACTTTTTTCAAGGAGTTTTAGGTTTACAGAGGAATTGAGCAGAAAGTATAGGGAATTCCTATATGGGCCATTGCTCCCACCCCCAAGAGTTTCTGTTGTTAACATCTTACATTAGTGTAGTGTATTCATTACAATTGATGAACCAGTATTGATAAACTTTTACTACTTAAAATTCATAGTTTACATTAGGGTTCACTCTTTGTGTTGTATGTTAGAAAGTGCAGTAATGCATACATAAAATGAGTTTTGACAAATATGTGTATTCCACCATTATACTATCATCAGAATATTTTCCATGCCCTGAGAACACCCTGTGCTCCATCCGTTACATCCCCTCCATTCCTCTGAGTCCCTTAAAACCACTGGTATTTTTACTGTCTCCAGTTTTGCCTTTTTCAGAATGTCATATAGTTGGATTTTAGAGCATATGGTCTTTACAAATTGGATTTTTCACTTAGCAATACGCATTGAAGATTATTCCATGTCATTCAATGGCATGATAGCTCATTTCTTTTTAGTATTTAATAATATTCCATTGTCTAGACGTACCTGTTTATCCATTTGCCTATTGAAGGTCACCTTAATTTCTTCCAGATTTTGGTAATTATCAAAAAAGGCCACTATAAACATTTGTGTACATGCCTGTGTGGTCAAGTTTTCAGCTCATTTTGGTAAATACCAAGGAGCAAAATACCTGGATCATAGAGTAAGAGTATATTTAGTTTCGTAAGAAACAGCCAGATCGTCTTAAAGTGACTATACCATTTAGCAGCAATGAATCAGGGTTCCTTTTGTTCTATGTCCTCATCAGAATTTGGTGGTGTCAGTATTTTAGATTTTGGCCGTTCTAATAGGTATGTAATGGTATCGTGTTGTTTTTTGTTGTTGTTTTAAAGATTTATGTATTCATAAGAGACACAGAGAGGCAGAGATGCAGGCAGAGGGAGAAGCAGGCTCCCTGTGGGGAGCCCAATGTGGGACTCTATCTCGGATCCTGGGATCACTCCCTGAGCTGAAGGCAGACTGTTAACCGCTGAGCCACCAAGGTGTCCCAGTATTGTGTTGTTTTAATTGCAATTCCAAGACATAAAATATTCATGTTTTTATATGCTTATTTGACATCTGTATATCTTTATTAATGTCCAGATCTCTTGCCTATTTTTTAATTAGGTTATTTTCTTTCTTTTTTTTTTTTTTTTAAAGATTTATTTATTCATGAGAGACACACACACACACAGAGAGAGAGAGAGAGAGAGGCAGAGACACAGGCAGAGGGAGAAGCAGGCTCCACGCAGGGAGCCCGATGTGGGACTCGATCCCGGGACCCCGGGGTCACGCCCTGGGCCGAAGGCAGACGCTTAACCGCTGAGCCACCCAGGTGCCCCAGGTTATTTTCTTTTTGTTGAGATTTAAGTGGTTTTTAAAATTTATTCTGGATACTAGACCAAATCAAAAATAAGTGTTTTGCAAGTATTTTCTCCTTGTCCATGGTTTGTCTTTTTATTCTCTTAACAGTTTTTTACAGAACAAAAATTTTTAATTTTAATGAAGTCCAACCTGTCCATTTTTTCTTTCATGGATCATGGTTTTAATATTATACCTAAAAAGTCATTGTGAAGGCTAGATTATCATGGTGAAGTTACATAGATTTTCTCTTATGTTATCTTTTGGAGTTTTATAACGTTATATTTCACATTTAGATCTGATTCATTTTGAGTGATTTTTTGCAAAAAATGTAAGAACTGTATCTACTATTTTTTTTTTTTGCATGTCAATATCCAGTTGCTCCAACACCCTTTGTTGAAAAGACTGTCCTTTCTCCATCCAGTTGCTTTTGATCCCTTGTCAAAGATCAGTCGACTCTCTTTGTATGGGTATTTCTGGGCTCTCTAATGATCTGTTGCTCTGTCTGTGTACTTTCACCAATATCACACTGTCTTGATTACTGTATTAAGTTTTGAAGTCATGTAGTGTCGGTCCCCTTGTTCTTCTCCTTTGCCCATTTCTAATTGTTTGTCTTTGTTGTTGAACTGCAAGATTTCTTTATATATTCTGGGTACTAAACCCTTAGCAGATACATATTTTCTTTCATTTTTTGGTGTGTTTTTTTTTTTTTTTTTTTTTTACTTTCTTGATGGTATCTTTGAAGCACATAAGTTTTTAATTTTGATGAAGTCCAGCATATCTTTTTTTCCTTTGGTTCCTTCTGGTTTTGGTATCATATCTAAGAATCCATTGCCTAAATCAAGATCATAAATATTTACCCCTCTGTAACTTTTAAAAAGTTTATACATTTAAGTCTTCAATCCATTTTGAGTTAATTGTTGTGTATAGTGCAAAGAAGGGTCACGTTTTGCATGTGGATATCCATTTGTCCTAGTACCATTTGTTGAAACCTGTTTTCCTCCAAGCCTTCTGTCCATGAAAAGACAGTGACTACTAAATTTCATCAGCCAGGTTCTGTGGACTACTTAGTTATCTGTCATCTTTGGCCCTTACTAAATATGGTCATTTACAGCAGTCTCTAGCCCCTTTAGACTTCACTATATTGTTTAGTACAGGAGTCAGCAAGGACCAGATAATACTTTAGGCTTTGCAGTTCATGATATTACTGTCACAACTACTTAATTCTGATGTTACAACATGAAAGCAGCTATGGATAATTGATAAATAGGTAAGTGTGACTATGTTCCAGTAAAACTACAAAATCAGGCAACAGGCTATTATTTGTTGACCCTTTGTTTAGATGGTTCTAGAGTAGGGAGAAGAGGGTTCCCTATCCACCAACAACCTTCTTCATGAGATCCTCACTGTACCTTACTTTTCTGCAGGACATCTGGGATTTTTCCATAAATGCTTCAAGAGCTGGCGTGCCCAATCCTGGTTGAGATTCTCCCCACTAGCATGATATGAAAGTCTTATGGAGTGTGTTCAGTTTTGATTGCCTTACCTACCACACACTATGGAGGCTGCTTGCATGTGTTCCCTAGTCAGCGAGGAGTCTGCTTCTCCCTCTCCCTCTGTGCTTTCTTGCTCTCTCTCAAATAAGTAAAACCTTTACAAAAATTATACAGTGAGGTTGAGGTAGCTCAGGAAAACAGGCTAAAGTCTACAGTAACCAAGTGAATGTCCAATCAAGTAAAAGCTACATTGAAAATAGTAGGAAAAATGAAAGTTTGGCTCATCCTTGTCCCTTCACTTATGGGCAGTCTTGATCTGGAGGAGGCAACAGCCCATTTTCCGATACCCTGCCCCACCTCAAATTGAAGGGAGCAGAGCAAACCTTATTTGCAGTGTACTAACTTACCTGGGAACTGCCTGAAGGACTGGTTTCTTTTTCCCATAATTGGAGTTCTGCAGAGGAAACTCAGCATAAAGTGGAAGGAACTGCTCATAAAATCTCTAGAGAGATTATGGCTCACAGACACCTGGGGCAAGACATTATGGATGGAGACACATAGTAGAGCATCTGAGGCCCCAAGGAGAAATTGGAGTGAAACTGGAAGACATAAAAGCAAGAAGGTATAGGGGGAAATAGATAAAGGTTTGCAAATCCAGGTGGGATGCACACTGAAATCCTCGAAGACTTAGCTTTCTCATTTGATCCCAAAGCTCAGAACATATTCTACTAATCAGTAAAAGAATACACTGGCACAGACCCAGTCTTCAAAGACTGGAAAAAGAGGCTATTTTTCACCTGCTCAGTTTTCAACCAAAAAAAATCACAAGCAGCAGGATAACCTGGGCCATTCAAAAGAAAAGGAAGTGGCAGGAATCTTCCCTGAGGAAACACAGGCATCAGACTTACTAAATATTTTTTTTAAACTATGAAATGTGCTCCCTGGGCAGAAGGCAGGTGCTAAACCACCGAGCCACCCAGACAACGTCCCAATCCATTTACATTTAAAGTAATGGCTGGTAGGAAAGGACTTACTTGACATAATTCAAGAGAGAAATAGATAGCTCTGCAGTAAGAGTAATTTCAGTACCACTTTCAATAATGATAGAACACGAGATAGAATCAATAGGAAATAAAAGATCTGAACAATATTATAAGCCAGTTGAACTTAGCAGACATTCCACCCAGCAATTTTCTCAAGTGCACATGGAACATTCTCCAGTAAAATTCATAGGTTAGGCCACAAGACAAGTAAATACATTTTAAACCTATTGAAAATATACAAAGTATGTTTTCCCATCACAATGAAATAAAATTAGAAATCAGCAGAAGGAGAACTGAAAAATTCATAATTATGTGGAAATTAACACATTCTTTAAACCAATGGGTCAGAAATCTCGAAGTTATGAAATATCTCGAGGCAAATGAAAGCAAAACCACAACATTCCAAAATGTATGTGATTCAGCATAAACAGTGCTAAGGAGGAAATATGTAGCTGTAAATACCTACATAAAAATGAAAGATTTAAGGGGCACCTCAGTGGCTCAGCTGGTTAAGCATCTGACTCTTGATTTTGGTTCAGGCCATGATCTCAGGGTTGTGAGACTGAGCCCCGTGAGCTTAAAAATGGTCTCTCCTTCTCCCTCTGTCCCTCCCACCCCTGCTTGCTCTCAAATAAAATAAAAAAAATTTTTTTAAAGATGAAAGATCTCAAATCATCAACATAACTTTACTCCTTGAGGGAATGGAAAAGAACAAACTAAACTCAAAGCTAGTAGAAGGAAGGAAATAAAGATTGGAACAATGTCTTAGACTGTTTGGAATGCTATAACAGAATATCATAGACCAGGTGGCTTATAAACAATAGAAGTGTATTTCTTACAGTTCTAGAGGCTGGGAAGTCCAAGATCAAGGCCTTAGCAGATTTGGTGTCTGGTTAGGATGTACTTTCTTGTTCATAGACCACCATCTTCTAACTGTCTTCTTATGACAGAAGAGGGGAGGGAGCTCTGGAGGGTTATCTTTTAAAAGGATACTAATCTCATTCATGAGGGCTCCATTCTCCTAACTTAAACACATCCCAAACACTCCACCTCCGAATACCATCACGTTGGGGGTTAGTATTTCAACATATGAATTTTGAGAGGACACAAATATTCTATGCATAGCAAGCAGGTAGAGAATAGAAAAATCCATGAAACCAAAAATCGGGTCTTCAAAAAAGCAACAAATTGATCAAACTTTAGCTGGGTTGACTAAGAAGAAAAAGAAGACTCAAATTACTAAAATCAGCAAGAAAGTGAGGATACTACTACCAATTTTATGGAAATTAGATTATAAAAAAGTACTATGAATAATTGTATGCCAACTAATTGGATAACCCAGATGAAATGGGCAAATTACTAGAAACACACAACCTACCAAGATTATCAAGAGGAAATAGAAAATATGAATAGACTATAACTAAAAATATTGAATCAATAACCAAAAAACTAAAAACAAACAAAAAAAACAAAAAACTCAACAAGCCCAGGACCAGATGGCTTCTCTGATGAGTTCTACTAAACATTTAAAGAAGTAACACCAATATTTATCAAATTCTTCCAAAAAATCGAAGAATGGGAATACATTCTAACATTCTATGACACCAGTATTACTCTGATACCAAAGCCAGACAAAGACACTTCAAGAAAACTAAAGAACAATATCCCTTATGAATATTGATGCAAAAACCTCAACAACATATTAGCATATTAAAAGGATTATACATCATTGACCAAAGGTCACATGGAAAAACCCACAGCTAATATCATACTCAATAGTGAAAGGTTGAAAGCATTTCTTCTAAGATCAGGAACAAGAAAGGTATGCCTACTTTTGCCATTTCTATTCAACATAGTACTTGAAGTCCTCTTCAGAGCAATTAGGCAGGAAAAAGAAATAAAAGGCATCTAAATTGGAAAGGAAGAAGTAAAATTATCTTTGTTGACAGATAACATGTAGAAAACCATAAAGATTCCACAAAAACGTTGTTAGTACTAGTAAACAATTTCAGGGATCCCTGGGTGGCACAGCGGTTTGGCGCCTGCCTTTGGCCCAGGGCGCGATCCTGGAGACCCGGGATCGGATCCCACGACGGGCTCCCGGTGCATGGAGCCTGCTTCTCCCTCTGCCTGTGTCTCTGCCTCTCTCTCTCTCTCTCTCTCTCTCTGTGTGTGACTATCATAAATAATAAATAAAAAAATAGTAAACAATTTTAGTCAAGGTGACAGAACACAGTCACCACAAAAAATCAGTTGCATTTGTATATCCTAATAATGAGGAATCTGAAAAAGATATCAAGAAAACCATTTACAATAACTTTGAAGAAAATTAATTCCTTAGGAATAAATTTAACCAAGGAGATGTAAGACTTGTACATGGAAAACTACAGAATGTTGCTGAAAGAAATTAAAGAAGATGCGGGGCACCTGGGTGGCTTAGTGGTTGAGCACCTGCCTTTGGCTCAGGTCACATCCAGGGCTCCTGGGATCGAGTCCAGCATTGGGCTCCCCTCATGGAGCCTGCTTCTCCCTCTGCCTGTGTCTCTGCCTCTCTCTCTGTGTCTTTCATGAATAAATACATAAAATCATTTTAAAAAGAAAGAAGACACAAATAAAAAGACATCTCAGGTTCATGAATTGGAAGACCTAATAATGTCAAGATGTCAATACTACATTAAATGATCTACAAATTTAATGAGTCGCTATCAAAATCCCATTGATGTTTCTGTGGAAATAGAAAATCCATGCTAAAAAAAAAAAAAAATCCATGCTAAAATTCTTATGGAATCCTGAGAGACCCCCATATAGCCAAAATAATCCTGAAAAATAAAAAGTTGAAGATCTCACACTTTTGGGCAGCCTGGGTGGCTCAGCAGTTTAGTGCCACCTTCAGCCCAGGGCGTGATCCTGGAGTCCCGGGATCTAGTCCCACGACAGGCTCCCTGCATAGAGCCTGCTTCTCCCTCTGCCTGTATCTCTGCCTCTCTCTCTCTCTGTGTGTCTCTCATGAATAAATAAATAAAATCTTAAAAAAAAAAAAAAAGATCTCACACTTTTTTATTTTAAAACTTACTGCAAAGCTACAGTAATCAAAACAGTGAGGTACTGGCATAAAGACAGATATGTAAACCAATAGAATAGAATAAGAAAGCCCAGAAGTAAGCCCTCCTAAACTCAATTGAACAAGGGTCCCAAGACTATTCAGTGGGAAAAACAATCTTTTCCACAAATGATTCTGAGACAATTGGGTAGCCACATGCAAAGGAATAAAAGTGGAGCCTTACCTTACACCATATACAAAAATTAACTCAAAGTATATCAAAGACCTAAATATAAGAGTTAAAACTATAAAACTGGACAGCCCCGGTGGCGCAGCGGTTTAGCGCCGCCTGCAGCCGGGAGTGTGATCCTGGAGACCGCGGATCGAGTCCCACGTCGGGCTCCCTGCATGGAGCCTGCTTCTCCCTCTGCCTGTGTCTCTGCCTCCTCTCTGTGTCTCTTATGAATAAATAAATAAAATCTTAAAAAAATATATTTAAAAAAATAAAACTATAAAACTCTGGGGGCACGTGAGTGGCGCAGGTGGTTAAGCATCTGACTCCTGATTTTGGCTCAGTTCATGATCTCAGGGTCCTGGGATTGACCCCTGCACTGGGCTCTGTGCTCAGCAGTCAGTTTAAGGATTTCTCTCCCTCTCCCTTTGACCCTTCCCCCACTCCTCTAAAATAAGTAAATAGGGCAGCCCCGGTGGCTCAGCGGTTTAGCGCCGCCTTCAGCCCAGAGCGTGATCCTGGAGACCCGAGATCGAGTCCCACATCAGGCTCCCTGCATGGAGCCTGCTTCTCCCTCTGCCTGTGTCTCTGCCTCTCTCTCTCTCTCTCTCTCTCTCTGTGTGTCTCTCATGAATAAATAGATAAATAAATAATCTTTTTTAAAAAGTAAATAATTTTTTAAAAACCTGTAAAACTTTTGGAAAATATCAGGAGGAAAGCTGCATGACACTGGATTTGACAATGATTTTTTTCGACATGCAAAGGCAACAAAATAAAAAATAGATACCTTAATCATCAAAATTTAAAACTTTCATGTGTCAAAATGCACTGTTAAGAGAGTGAAAAGGCAATACACAGTATGGAGAAAACATTTGCAAATTGTATATCTGATAACCAACTAATACCCAGGATATAGGGCAGCCCCCGTGGCTCAGCGGTTTAGTGCCTGCTTTCCGCCCAAGGGCGTGATCCTGAAGACCCGGGATTGAGTCCCACGTCGAGCTCCCTGCATGGAGCCTGCTTCTCCCTCTGCCTGTGCCTTTGTCTTTTTCTCTCTCTGTGTGTATCTGTCATGAATAAATTAAAATTAAAAAAAAATACCCAGGATATATAAAGAACTGCTAGCACACAACAAGAAAAAAAAAAACTTTATTCAAAAATGGGCAAAGAAAAAAAAATGGGCAAAGGTTTTGAATAAACATTTCTCCAAATGAGATATCGAGATGTTCCACAACCTTGTGAAAAGATGCTGAAATCATTAGTCATTAGGAAAAATATAAACCAAAACCACTATAAAATCAAGTGTTGGGATCCCTGGGTGGAGCAGCGGTTTGGCGCCTGCCTTTGGCCCAGGGCGCGATCCTGGAGACCCGGGATCGAATCCCACGTTGGGCTCCCGGTGCATGGAGCCTGCTTCTTCCTGTGTCTCTGCCTCTCTCTTTCTCTCTGTGTCTCACGTGAATAAATGAATAAAATCTTTAAAATAAATAAATTATGGCAGTTAAAATTCTGAACTATATACATACATAATTAGATCATGACAGTAGAAAATTAAATATTGAATACAAAAATATTTATTTTTTTAAATTTTTATTTATTTATGATAGGCACACAGTAAGAGAGAGAGAGGCAGAGACACAGGCAGAGGGAGAAACAGGCTCCATGCACCGGGAGCCCGACGTGGGATTAGATCCCGGGTCTCCAGGATCGGCGCCCTGGGCCAAAGGCAGGCGCTAAACCGCTGCACCACCCAGGGATCCCTACAAAAATATTTAGACCAAAATTCAGAGATTATGATTTTTTGGTTAATAGAGGAAAACAAGGATTTTTAGAAAACAATATGTATTCAGAGTCTTCACTTTCTGTCCTTTAGATCAGTGATTCTTACACTGTATTCTATTCAATCCTTGAATTACTAAGAACTTTAGAAGCCAACTCATGGATCTCAAGATCAGACAAAAGGGTAGGGCTATAGGCACTCATTCTAATACAATCAGACCTATCAAGCTTCAGATTTCCTCCAGAATAGGGTCATATTCCTGTGCATGTGCTCTGAAAACCACTTACAGAGACTATATCCTTGAATTAAGATTGAAATCTTAGGGCATCTGGGTAGCCCCGGTCATGATGCCAGGGTCTTGGGATCGAGCCCCGATGTGGGCTCCTGCTCAGCAGGGAATATGCTTCTCTCTCTCTGTGTGTGCTCTGTCTCTCAAATAAATAAATAAAATCTTTTTTTAATTTAAAAAAAGATTGAAATCTTGTTACTTAGGAATATAAGGCTCAGTATTCTGATTAATTTGTTTTTAGAATATAAGCTATATTGTTTGCCTACATCATATTAAAAAAGTAAAACTTTGTGTATTTGTTAACATACTACATATATATATATATATATATGTCTTTGAAAAAAAATGTTTTTAAAGATTTTATTTCTTCATGAGAGACACACAGAGAGAGGCAGAGACATAGAGAGAGAAAGAAGCAGGCTCCATGCAGGAAGCCCCATGTGGGACTCGATTCTGGGACACCGAAATCACTCCCTGAGCCAAAGGCAGAAGGTCAACCGCTGAGCCACCCAGGCATCCCAAATAAAACTTTCAAACTGTCTCAAATGTTGAGTGGGAGTTAGCCATATTTTATGGGTTGAATTGTGTCCCCCATAAAAAAAATATTTTGGAGTTCTAACACTGGTACCTCAGAATGTCACCTTATTTTGGAAATAGGATTCTTTAAGTTAAAATGGGGTCATTAGAGTGGACTCTAATCCAATACGACTGGAGTCCTTATAAAAAGGGGAAATTTGAAGGTGCCTAAGGCAGATCAGTGGGTTAAGCGTCTGCGTTGGGCTCAGGTCATGATCTTGGGGTCCTGGGATCAAGCCCCATGTTGGGCTCCCTGCCCAGTAGGGAGCCTGCTTCTCCCTCTCCCTCTGCTCCTCCCCCAACTTGTGCTCTTTCTCTCTCTTTCAAATAAATAAATAAAACCTTAGGGAATAAAGGAGGGAAATTTGGGCACAGAGAGATAGATACACATAGAGAGAAGTTCGTGTGAAGAGACACATGCCAAAGGCAGCCATGGGCAAGCCAAGGAGAGAGCTCTTTGAAGAAAACAGCCCTCTTGACATCTGGAAGTTGCTGAATGTAATAGATTTGGAACTTTTAGCCTCCATAACTATGAAACAATAAATTTCTGTTGTTTAAGTTTTTTAAAAAAAGGATAAAAATCTAAGCATTTAGCCCTAGCATTCTAGAGTATTCATAATCTGTCTCCCAATAAAATTTCCCAATTTTATTAGTCTCTTGCACAACCCTCCATTTCAGCTGAATGGTTTCACTCATTATTTACTCAAGTTTTTGAGTGTCTACCATACAAGGCTTAGGGCTGGGGAGTAGGGATATGATGTGACTCTGACATCCAGAGTCACTGTTCTAGAAGAGATGTTAAATGACTTATTTCACAGCTTGTCATTTAATTATGACTGTGCTAAGAGTTGGAAATTAAAATGAGCCAAGAGAGCATATAATAGAGAATCTAACCTAGTCTGGGAGAACCAGGGAAGGTTCTTGGAGAGAATAATGTGTGGACTTAAAGGATGAGTAAGTTGGTCAGTGAAGGAAAGAACATTCCTTCAAGAGATGTTTGTGTTTTCTCATCTATATGCTTTTGTGTATAGGGTGCCATCTGCTTGTACTATGTACCTTCTGTTAGAATCCAAATTCTAGGGGTCCTGGGATCAAGCCCCATCTAGGGGCTCCTGGGTGGCTTAGTCAGTAAGCGACTACTCTTGATTTCAGCTCAGATCATGATCTCAGGGTGGTGTCGATCCCTGAGTTTATCTGGCGTTCCAAAAAAACTCCAAATTCTAAGATTTGGCTCATTTCCTCCCTTCTTCAGAAAGTCCTTCCTGATCATCTTATGCTGAAGTATTCTCTCCTTGATATAAATGAAACAATTGCTGGTTATTAGTTCTAAGCTATGCATGGCCTTGTGGTGTTTTTGTGATGCCCACCTGCCCTGTTACACAAATAGAAGTCCCTCTTGATTCCAGCCTCAATCCAGTTCATTAGCAAGTCTCTTCTATTTTAATTCCATGCAGAATTTTCTGGGGAGACAATGATTAAACGACTTGGTTTAGGGACACCTGGGTGGCTCAGTGCTTGAGCATCTGCCTTCAGCTCAGGGCATGATCCCGGAGTTCCAGGATTGAGTCCGGGTCAGGCTCCCCACAGGGAGCCTGTTTCCCCCTCTGCCTGTGTCTCTGTCTCTTTATCTCTCTGTGTGTCTCTCATGAATAAATAAATAAAATCTTTAAAATAAAAAAAAAGGACTTGGTTTAAATAATCATAACATTTTTTATGGTAAAATAAAACACAGATACCAAAAAATGCCACATAAATCATGTGAATTATAAGGAGTTGGATTATAAAGAGAATTTACGATTATGATTTATAGCTTAATGAGTTCACCTGTATAAATACCACTCAGGTCAAGAAACAGAACTTTGCCAGCCACCCTGGAAACCCTCCTTTCATCCTGTCCCACATACAATTGCCTTCCTCTTGCATAAAGTGTCCACAGTCCTGAACTTCATGGTAGCCACTTCACTGGGTTTCTTTATAGTTTTGTTACCCAAGTGTGCATCCCCTACCACAATAGTTTTCTCTCGCACTTTTGTTATTTTTTTAAACATACCTTTTAAGTCTCTTAATCTTCAAGATCACTCACCATGCCCTTCTTAAAATTTCATGATGACGATCCCAGGCTGTTTGACCTATAGAGTTTCCTGTAGCGGCCTGGATTTTGCTGATGGCATACTCATAGAGCAATTCAACATGTTCTCAAGTTTTTCCAGCACTTTAGCAACTGAGTCCAGAGGCTTGGTCAGATTTAGGTTTGATCCCTTTGGCAAGACTCTATACAGGTGGTATTGTGTTCTTTCAGCAAGAGGCATATAGCGTCTGTATTGTCTGTTTATGATACTAGCAGTGTTAATACTAGTGGATCTGTTAGCCTGGATCTGTTAATTCACCAGGGGTTGCACAATGGTGGTATTCTAATTCTATCACTTTTTCTTTATTTATTAAATGAAATATTTTTATAATGACATATTTTTCCTCATCTACTATTGGTTACCCATTTTGGGGAAATATAACTATAAATCAGATCTCCTGCCAACACAGAAATTTGCTCCTACAAAATAGGAAAGGATATAGTCTCATTATTGAATAAGCATTAAACCAGACTGCAGTGCACATAATAGCAATCTATCAACGAGACTGCAAAGAAAAATAAATCCTGTTACATATAGCCAGGCAAATAAAATCCATTACATATATGTTAATTGTCTTTATTAAAGGAAAAATAAAACTTCTCCCATCATTTTTTTTTCTCTCCCATCTTTATGACAATCAGGATGTTACATTAAGAGCCAGGCACCTAGGTTTAACATCCCAAAGAGACAAATTCACATTTCAAGAATGGTCAGTTTTACTGGCCTCCAAGAAGGCATTCCTGGTATGAAAAACTGGCAAGAGATCTTTTTTAACTTGTTTAAGATTTACATATATCTCAGAGAGATAGAGAAAGCATTTATAATTTCAGGTTTTTAAAGGAAATGCTGAAAAGAAAGAACAAGAGGAAATGTTCTCTTTTAAGCACAAAAGATATTAACATTTATTTTATTATTTTTTTAATAGATTTTTGTTTACCCTCCACCTAGGAGTAAAGTTCATGTAGGGAAAGCAAGATACATGTTTGATTCTTTCCTTTTACTTATCTATCTTCAAAATTATGAATTGGCTCCTAAACATTGTCCAAAGGTGACCAATTAATTCTGTTTGTTTTAAGTACTGGTTGGACTTAACGTTTTGGACTTAACTATTATTGATGGGTTTCAGTCTATATAATTATTATCCTTAGTGCAGCTCAAATTGTCCTCTGGCCCATGGAAGCCTCTTCAAAGTTGGCTCCTGAGTTTCTCGGAGAGCTTCCTTGTGCCCTGACATATGCAAAGAGTTCCAGGCTCATCTTGTACCTTTCCTATCTTTGAATCATCCATTTCTTCAAAAAGCCCTGGTTTCTTCTAGTGCAAAGCAGTATTTTGAGACCATTATCCACACTGCCACTAGTTGGTCATTGTGTCTACCTCATTTCTAGGCATTTTCAGTCAAGAGAGCTAAGAATTTATATATACATATGATATAAGATATATTATAAAAATAAATAAGGGGTGCCTGGGTGGCTCAGTGGTTGAGCGTCTACATTTGGCTGAGGTCATGACCTCTCGGTATCAAGTCCCACATCCATCTGCTTATGGTCTCTGCCTCTCTCTGTGTCTCCCATGAATAAATACATTTTTTAACTAAAAATGAAAATATATATAAGTGTACAAAATACATACATAAATGAATATGTATATGCTAGGATGATATGTACATAATATACATGTATTTTATATAAATATATGCATACATGTCTATGTACATTTTTAAAGATAAAGGTAACTTCTGAGGTCATCCTGATGGTACTTCCACTTCACATTCAGAGTTTTTACTTAAACTCTTCTAGAGGATAGAATTAGAATGTCTCATAATTGTTTATTTGCTTTACCCACCTTACCTATACGAGAGTCTCAGAATAACAATAGTAATACACTACTGATATAATTACTGAAAATACTTAAAAATATATTTTTCATATCTGCTTTCCCTTTTACTCTGCATTTTATAATAACCAATCTATACAAACATGGCCAGAAATATAACCATTCCTTCCTCTTTTAACCTCTGTTTAATTTGAGTTCCACAACTTACTATATGTATTTATAATGTTCCTTGCCACACCTTATATTCAAATCTCTCGTTTGGGTTATGCTATGTTCATATGTCTCATTTTGATTATCTGAAACTTGTTCTTCAGTAGATTTTTCAGTTAGAGCTCATGAAACAGTATTCCCTGAGCTCTTGCATGTTGATAATAGTAAGTGGTCTTTATATTTGGAGTCAGTTTTGCTGGGTATAAAATCCTTGGGCCACATTTTCTTTTCTTTTACTGTCAAAAAAAGTCTGGCAATACCCACATTTGTTTCTCATATAAACCACTTCTTTTTTTCCCTTGATGCCCAAAGGAATTTTTTTCTTCTGACAGTCTAGTGAGTTTATGAGAATATGTCTTTTTTTTAATATAAAGATTTTATTTATTTATTAGAGAGAGAGAGAGAGCACAAGGTGAGAGAGTGGCAGGCAGAGGGAGAGGGAGAAGCAGGCTCCCTGCAGAGCAAGGAGCCCAATGTGGAACTCCATACCAGGACCCTGGGATCATGACCTAAGCAGAAGGCAGACGGCCAACTGACTGAGCCACCCAGGTGCTCCAGAATATGTCTTAATAGTGTTGTTTGCGTCAAGTATTCTTAGGTACATGGTGTGTGTGTGTGTGTGTGTGTGTGTGTGTAGTTTCAAATATTATTTTTCGGGATCCCTGGGTGGCGCAGCGGTTTAGCGCCTGCCTTTGGCCCAGGGCGTGATCCTGGAGACCCAGGATCGAATCCCACGTCGGGCTCCCGGTGCATGGAGGCTGCTTCTCCCTCTGCCTGTGTCTCTGCCTCTGCTCTCTCTCTCTCTCTCTCTCTCTGTGCGACTATCATAAAAAAAAAAAATTATTTTTCTTCAATTCAGGAACATTTTCTTAATTTTTTGTTTTACATATTTTCTTGATTTACACATATTTTACATTAAGATTTATATATCTTGATTTTTTTATGTTTTTCTTGATTTTTATATTTATTCTATTTACTTGCTTCACTCTCAACTTGATAGACTTTGATGTTCTGTACTGGCTCTGCTTTGTCTATCCTACATATTTGTCATTTTCAGTCAATTCATTTTGTTCTTTTCTATTAGACTCCTCTAAAATTAAAATAGTTTTTCTCTCAGGGAACCTGAGTGGCTCAGTCGGTTAAGCATCCAACTCTTGATTTCAGCTCAGGTCATCATCTTATGGTTGTGGGATCAAACCCCAGATTGGGCTCTGTGCTCAACAGGGAGATTGCTTGAGATTCACTCTCTGCCTTTCCCTCTCCCTCTGCGCTTTCCCACACTTGTGTGTGTACACTCTGTCTCTCAAATAAATAAATAAAATAAAATCTTTGGGAAAAAATGTTTTTTTCTTGGGACATCTAGCTGGCTCATTCAGTGGGGCATGTGACTCTTGATCTCAGGGTTATGAGTTCAAGCCCTATATTGACTATAGAAATTACTTATAAGTAAAATCTTAGAAAAAAATTTTTTTGATGTTAAAAAATGTTTTTAATGTTTTTCTCCCTTCTATTTCCCTTAAGATTTTTCTTGTTTATTTGCCTTTGTGTTTCTTCTAATTTACTCTTTATTTCCCCATTTTATTTCTTTTTTTAAAAAAAAGATCTTATTTATTTAATCATGAGAGACACAGAGAGAGAGGCAGAGACATAGGCAGAGGGAGAGGCAGGATCCCTGCAAGACGCCCAATGAGGGACTCGATCCCAGACCCTGGGATCATGACCTGAGCCAAAGGCAGATGCTTAACTGCTGAGCCACCCAGGCGTCCCTCCCCCTTTTATTTCTAATTCTTTACTCATTTCTAAGTTTTTCTCATTTCTTTTACTGTAACTCTTTTGTGTCTTGTATCATTTTCTTAATCATTTTTAGCTGATTTTAAAATAGTGGCTGCCTTGGGGCACCTGTGTGACTCAGTTAATGCCTTCAGCTCAGGTCATGATCTCAGGGCCCTGGGATCAAGCCCCAGGTTGGACTCCCTGCTCAGTGGAGACTCTGCTTCTCCCTCTTCCTTTGCCCCTCCCCCTGCTCATGCACCTGAGCCGAAGGCAGATATAGATAGATAGATAGAGATATATATATGTATATAGATAGATATATATATGTATATATAGCACATTTTGTTGATTCATTCATCTGTTGATGAATACTTTTTTCATCTTTTGGCTGTTGCAAATAATGCTGCTATGAAGATTGGTGTATGAGCATCTATTTGAGACCCTACTTTTAATTCTTTTGATACTTATCTAAGAGTAGAATTGTTGGATTATATGGTAATTCTATTTTCAACTTTGTAAAGAACTATCACATATTGAAATGGCTTTTCCATTTTCACAGCAGCTGTACCACTTTATATTCCCACCAACAGGGACACCTGGGTGGCTCAGTGGTTGAACATCTGCCTTTGACTCAGTGCCTTATCCCAGGGTCCAAGGATCAAGTCCCACATCAGGCTCCTGCATGGAACCTGCTTCTCCCTCTGCCTATTTCTCTCTCTCTCTCTCTCTCTCTCTCTCTCTCTCATGAATAAATAGAATCATATATATATGATATATATATATATATCATATATATATATTCCCACCAACAATGCACATGAGTTCCTCCACATCCTTGCCCACATTTCTCTTTCTCCATTTTGTTTTTGTTCTAATCATAGCGACTTTAATGGGTTTGAAGTGGTATCTTCATTGTGGCTTTGATTTGCATTTCCCTAACGATCGATGATGTATAAGTTTCCACGTGCTTACTGAGCATTTGTAAATCTTCTTTGGATAAATGTCTACTCAAGTCCTTTGAATTGTGTTTGTTGTTGTTGTTCTGACAGGAGTTCTTTATAGATTTCGGATATTAATTTCTTATCAGAATTACAATTTGCAAATATTTACTCCCATTTGTGGGTTGCCTTTTCACTTTCTTGATAGTGTCCTTTGATTTTTTTTCTCCCTTCTTAAATTAATTAGTAATTTATGGAGAGATACTTTACAATTATATGAAGATCCTCTTCCTCATCAAACTTTTCATCATCATCTGTTGACGATTCTTTCCTGAATCAGTGGCTGCTATTTTTGAACACCAGCCACACTCCAGGTGCTACACTGGGTCTTCATGTGCATTGTCCTTACATCACAGAAGAAGAGACTAAAGCTGCAGAGGTGAAACAGTAGTGCAAGGGGCATAGCTAATAAGCAGCAGAAATGGGAGGAGACTCTAGGACCAGCTGCTCTAGAGCTGGAGTTCACATGCTAGAGTTGGGGAAGCAAGTATTAGCTGAAAATGGGGGACTCCAAGAATCAGGTCTGTTGAACAAGCCTATTTCTGATGCTCCTTCCTTGTGCTTCCCAAACACTGCCTGACCTAGAGAGAGGGCCATGGACTGTGACATGCTGGGTGTGTTCAGTAGTCAGGAGCTGGTTCCACCCTGGTTTGCAGCTTCATGGGTCACTATGTATCTGCAGTGTCCTGCAGACATGACTGGCTCAGTACCTGGGTTGGCAGAGCAGGAGCCCCAAGTTGTCCTTTCACATGATAAGTGTGGAGGGTCTTAGTAATCTGACAGATTCTGGATTACACATGCCCATTCTTTGGACTCTTGTGGGACCTTAGAAGGGAGGACCAGAACATAGGCAGGGTGGGGTCTTGGGGCAGGGAGCCAGAGCCCTGAGTCAGAGGGAGACATGGAATCAGGGCCAGGGCAAGACACACTGAGCCAGAAAATCTGGAGGAAAGCCATGGTCTGAATGCTGGGAGGAGGGAGAACTCACCAGATACATGCGAGGTCGCATGAGGGAATGCAGTCAGAATTGGAGCCAAGAACAAGCTCCAGCAGGTCAGGATCACGTCTGGATGGTATAGGAGATCCTGAACCCATGTCTGGAGATCTTCAGGGATGAAAGCTTGTCGTCAGGGCTGATAGTGGCCTACAGCTGGGAGATTGGCCCAGGCTGAGGATGTACATGCCCAGAAGCATGCATTAGTATGGGTAGCCTGTTGGATCAGATTTTGTGGTGGACATTCACCTCTTCTACAGGCCTCAGGCCCATTCCCACCTTGGTTTCCTGGGGCTCAGCCTCTCTATCCTATCAGCTGTAGTCCCCTAGCCTGGCTACTTATCTGCTATGATCACTCAGTCAGGCCTCAACCCTCTCTTTGGATGAAAACTGCATTCTGCAAGAGCTTTACTCTCAGAGACTTTCCGGGTAGGAGGTTTTAAAAAAAATTTTAAGCCATCCATAAATAATGTCAAACTTTCACCAAGTTGCAAAAATAAAAGCAGCACAATATAAAAATACACATTTCACCCTGAACTATCTTAAAGTGAGTTAAATATATCAAGCCCTTTAACCCCTAAATACTTTACTGTATGATTATTGCTAGGATTTTTTTTTCTCCCTTGCAACTAATAAGCAGTATGGGACATCATGCAAATATCATATTCTTTTTTTAAGATTTTATTTATTTGTTTCAGAGAGAGAGAGCACACAGGTAGGGGAAGGGGTAGAGGGAAAAGGAGAGAGAGGATCTCAAGCAGATTCCACACTGAGCATGGAGCCCTGCCTAGAGCACATCCCTGAGATCATGACCTGAGTAGAAATCAAGAGTTGGTCTTTTAACCCACTGAGCCACCCAGGTGCACCACACAAATCATGTTCTTTATCAAAATTGTCTCCTAGATTTAGCATCCACTGATGATTCTTGCCCATCCACTCTTTACCATGACAGTTTCAAAACAGTAATCCAACACTCCCTCCACATTTCCATTCTGCTGTCAGCATTTTCCAATGAACAAGAGATCTCCCCTCTCTCAATTTGTGTATTTGTGGACACATGCTATAGACTCATGAGTTCCTATTTTTTTTAGGGATTTTTTTCTTTTTATTTTTTTAAGATTATTTATTTATTTATTCCTGAGAGACACAGAGAAAGAGACAGAGACACAGGCAGAGGGAGAAGCAGAGGGAGAAGCAGAGGGATATGCAGGGAGCCTGATGTGGGACTTGATCCTGGGACTCTGAGATCACGCCCTGATCTGAAGGCAAACGCTCAACTGCTTAGCCACCCAGGCGTCCCTTTTTAGGGATTTATAATTCAATTCTTATTTTGGTGTTCAAATTGTCCTACATTTGCCAGTGAGAACCCCATAAAGCTGTCTTCTAGGCCCATGTAACCTAAACCCACTTTTAAAAACAGCACTTCCTTACTTTTTGGCATAATAGGATTTCTTATGTCTAGGACTTAGCCTACATCTCCCCCATTTCTTTGAGGAGCCTGATTCATTTCGTAGTGAAGTTCTTAGAGCTCAAGGTCAGAGAATTAGGTGTCCTCTGCGCTACTGCAATGTCCTTGCTTCTTGGCCCCTTCAATGGACAGAGCTGGGACATACATGCATATATACACAAGTGTACATATGTACATATGTTTGCACATGTATACATGTGTGGCATAGACAGATCTGCATATACAGATCTTGGATATCATGGATTTATACTGATACCCCCTCACGAGGTTATTTCCCACCTTTCCCATTCCCTATTTGGTTGTCCCTTCTCCCTATGTGAGATTCCTGGCTCCCAACTCAACACTTTTGCTCAATCTTATATACCTAAAATAGTTTGTTCCACCTAGAATCCTTTCTGAATTGCTTTGCCCACCCCATTTCAAACAGCAGACCCAGGAAAAAGAGTTGAGGATGTATTTGCAATTCTTCCCCCTCCTCACAACATCCCTGGTCCCCAGTGGAGAAAATATAGTCGAATACTGTGTTAAATTACTTCGAATTAATTCTTTTTTTTCCTGTTCAGTGTGATTATGGGACTTACTCACAACATGATTTAGTTTTAGTTTGCCTTCAGTTCTAATGTAACTTTTTGCCATTCTTACTGATTTAATTTTACTGTTGACTATGTGGGATGGCCATGTTTTCAAAAGTCAAAATCATACAGGAAGATATGCTCAGAGAAATATCATTTCCATCTATTCCCCTCCACCTCTTGTAGGTAACCAACTGCACTGTTTTCTTGTTTATCCTTCCTGGGTTTTATTTTGTAATGATAAGCAGATATATGTATATTTTCTCATTTTCTCTTCTCATGCAAAATATAAGCATACTGCATGTGTGTAATAAAAGAAATAGATCTCATCTTTGGGGTGCCTGGGTGGCTCAGTCAGTTAAGTGTCTGCCGTTGGCTCAGGTCATGATCCCGGGGTCCTGGAATCAAGCCCCAACTTGGGCTCCCTGCTCAGCGGTAGTCTGCTTCTCCCTCCCCCTGCTCTTGTGCTCTCACTTGCTCTCTCTCCCTCCTTCCCTCTCAAATAAATATAGACAATCTTAAAAAAGAGAGAGGGCAGCCCGGGTAGCTCAACGGTTTAGCACAGCCTTCAGCCCAGGGCCTGATCCTGGAGACCCGGGATCGAGTCCCACGTTGGGATCCCTGCATGGAGCCTGCTTCTCCCTCTGCCTGTGTCTCTGCCTGTGTCTCTGCCTCTTTCTCTCTCTCTCTCTCTCTCTCTCTCTCTGTGTCTCTCATGAATAAATAAATAAAATCTTAAAAAAAAAATAGAGAAATATATCTGGTCTTTGTCCCTGGCTCCTGGCACAGAGCTCCTGAAATCCTTGGAATTTCTTGAATGATGGGAGTGTCTTTAGTTACTTCTAATGAGATCCTTTTTGAGCACACTTGACTGTAGGCAAATGAAGTGACAGCGTGAGGCCCCTAGATACCCTTAGATTGGGGCTCAGCATTTAGAGGATTGGAACTTTCAGCATCTCCCACTGACTCTTGAACAAGACATTCACATGTTGAAGAGTGTCACATCCCAGTTCTATGGGCCAGAAGCTCCTGTCTTCAGAATCCTGCTGGGCCCCAACCTATGTACCTCTTCATCTGGCTGCTAATCTGTATCCTTTTTTTTAAAAAAGGTTTTATTTATTTGTTTATTTTACTTTAGCGAGAGAGAGCAGGAGGAGGGGCAGAGGGAGAGAGAATCTTAAGCTGACTCTACACTTAGCATGGAGCCTAATGTGGGGCTCCATTGCATGACCTTAAGATCATGACCTGAGCTGAAACCAAAAGTTGGACGCTTAACTAACTGAGCCACCCAGGCACCCCCATCTGTATTCTTTTTTTTTTTTTTTTAATTTTATTTATTTATGATAGTCACACAGAGAGAGAGAGAGAGGCAGAGACACAGGCAGAGGGAGAAGCAGGCTCCATGCACCGGGAGCCCGACGTGGGATTCAATCCCGGGTCTCCAGGATCGCGCCCTGGGCCAAAGGCAGGCGCTAAACTGCTGCGCCACCCAGGGATCCCTGTATTCTTTATAATATGTTATAATAAACTGATTTCTTTGAGTTCTGTGAGCCACTCTAGTGAATAAATGAAATCTAAACAGGAGTTTATGGGAACCTCCAATTTATGGCCCTTCAGAAACACATGTAACAACCTGGATTTACGATTGATGTCTGAAGTGGGGAGATCTTATGGGACTAAGTCCTTAACCTGTGGGGTCTGGTGCTCTCTCTAGGCAGATCATGTAAAAATTAGGTTAAATTATAGGCTACCTAGGCAGCATCACAAAATTGCTTGATGTGGGAAAAGCTACCACATATATGGAGTACAAATGTATTCAGAGTATTGTGTGTAATGTAGGGGAAAACAGTTTTTCCTTCACAATATGCTTTTCTGCAATTAAATTTCTTCAGTTATCTTCTGGAAATCATTGCATCTCAGCTTACAGAAGTCTTCCTTGTTCTATTTACTCCATGAGCTCTTGTCTATGCCAGAGTTTATTCACCCAATCTCCTCTGCTTGGACATTTAGGAAATTTCCAGTATTTTGCAATTAAACATAATATTGCAGTGAATAACCTATGTATTTGTATTATTGACAGTATATCTTCAGGGTAAATTCTTAGAAATGGGATTTCTGGGTCAAACCAAGGGTGCATTCCTTTTCTATGGCTGTGTAACAAGTTACCACAAATTTAGCAGCTTAAAACAACGCCTACCCATTAGCTCACAGTTTTGTAGGACAGAAGTCCATGCATGCTTGACTGGGCTCTCTGCTCAAAATATAACAAGGCATAAATCAAGATGTTGACTGGGCTCTTATCTGTACGCTCTAGAAAGAATTCATTTCCAAGAAAATTCAGGGGGAGAATTCAGTTCCTGGGACTGAGGTCCCTGTTTTCCTGTGGGTGTTTGGCTTCCACAAGCCACCCTCATTCTTTGCCACATGGCTCCTCCATCTTCAAACCAACAACAGTGTGTTGAATCATTCTTGCCTGGAATCTCTCCAACTTCTGTCAAAGGTAAACAAAGCTGGACATTAGTCAAAGTGGTTAGGGACAGATGAAAATCAGTAACAACTATTGCAATAGGGGAAAGAGTCTAATGTGAATAAAACTCAACTGAGCTTTCTCAGGCTTATCTCAGGGTTATCCGAGGGATGTGGCCTTGAGTTGTTGGAAACTAGGTTAGCGTTTGTTCAAGTCTTTATTTATTTATTTATTTATTCATTCATTCATGAGAGACACAGAGAGAAGGCTGAGACATAGGCAGAGGGAGAAGCAGGCTCCATGCAGGGAGCCCGATGTGGGACTTGATCCGGGACTCCAGGATCTTTGGCCCTGAGCCAAAGGCAGATGCTCAACCACTGAGCCACCCAGGTATCCCTGCTCAAGTCTTTATAGTCCAACATGGACTTCTCCTTGTGGAGAAGAGAGCACAGAGGAGCATGGCCAGAGTTTGGTCAAAAAGGGGAACCTTTGTCACTACTTCTTCTGCTAAAGAAACTGCTTTTAGCGCGCTTGTATGATCAGATTAGGTCCACTTGGGTAACGTCCCTTTCACCATATAGTATAACACAATCATGGGAGTTACACCAGCCCTTTTTCCAGCAATTTTCCTGGCCAGCCCAACCCGGATCACACCTGAACCAGTATAAGAGGTCTGAACTGTCTGGGGCTTTGAGCCATGCTAAGGTGAACCCAGGCTCTGTTTACCAGGAGCAAAGAAGAGCCTTAGAATCCCAACAGGAACTTTCAGCACTCACAGAGTAGAAACAATATTGGTGTCTATAAGCAGTGTCTTAGAGAGTGAGGGTAGGGCCTCGCTCATGAGTTACCTTGAGTCAAGGACCATTCTGTGTGGCTGAATCCCACCTGTACTTTTGTGCAAGAACATACACACACACTTCACATGCCCTTTAATGCTCACTGTGGTTTCAACATCCTTTGAATGACTTGGCCCTTGGTCTTGGAAGCCATTCCAGTGTAAGTGGCTGCTAGGAGCACAAGCAGTCAGTCAGATGAATCCATGCTCTGCCATTTACTGGTCGCAGGACCTTGAAATTACTTAGCTTCTTTGTGCCTTAATTTCTTCATGTAAGATAGTTGGGGGGAGGGCAGCCCCGGTGGCGCAGCGGTTTAGCGCCGCCTGCAGCCCGGGGTGTGATCCTGGAGACCCTGGATGGATTCCCACATCAGGCTCTCTGTATGATGCCTGCTTCTCCCTCTGCCTGTGTCTCTGCCTCTCTCGCGCTCTCTCTGAATAAATAAATCTTTAAAAAAAAAAAAAAAAAGATAGTTGGGGGGATCAAATAAAATCACATTCATAGAGTGAGGATGTACTCTTGGCACACAGCAAATGTCCAGCAAATGTTAGCCCTCTGAGTTTCTCACTCTGTCCAGCTTCATTTCTGCTCTATACCCCCAATTCTCCTTGGCTTTCCTGTGGTCCTTAGTGTTAGCCTCTGGATTCTCTCAGCACAATGTCTCTTGGTTCCCAAGTGTCCTATCCTGGAGTTTGGGTGCTGCTAAGGGTGGAGGCCTAAAAGGAAAGATGCATACCACACATCTTCAAGATGCCCAAACAAGATGCAACCTTTGATCCCTTGGGCGCCTTGCATGCCACTGTCTCTCTGCTTAACTCCGTTCCAAGTCTTGAGAAAAGGCATCTCTTCCATTCATCTATTGTTATAAAACACAGTACCTTGAAACTTGGTGGCTTAAACAACCATTTTATTTTGATAATGATTTGTGAGTCAGGAGAGGGCTCGGTTGGGTGGTTCATCTCTGATCCATGCTGGTGCAGTTGGGGCTGGAGGATTTACTTCCAAATTTTATTATTTCCAAAATAATACTGTTCACTGCCGTACTGAGCACCTCTACGTGCTGGTCTCATCCTCCAGATGCTTGGGCTTCTCACAGGATGGCTGTCGAGGACAGTCAGACTTCTCACACAGAAGCTGGCTCCTCCAGAGAAAACATTCCAAGAGGTGGACGCTGTAAGACTTCTTAGGAACTTAGGAACGAAGTTCGAGAATATCATTTCTGCTGCATTCTTTTGGCCACACGAGTCTCCAACGTCAGATTCCTGGGATTCTACCTCTCAATGGGAGGAGTAGCAAAGAATGTGTGCAGTTCTGACCTACCACAACATGTGATGAGTGGAAGCTAAAACCCACCTGGAGCCCTGCCGCATAGGTGCCTGGGAAATGTAGTTTTAGGATTTCTAGTCTCTGCAGCTGAGGAGAATGCAACACAGGAAAGAGGAGGAGACTGCCACTCTGCTGTATCCACGACAGTCCCTTGGCCTTCAGGGGTGTCTTGGCGATCAGATTCTGCAACCAGCTTCCCTCTACCCTGGATGCCAGCATCCTTGAATCCAGATGGGAATTGGAAGTGCTTAGGCACCCAGCCTAGCTTGTCCTTTCCATCAACACTTAAATTTTTTTTTACTGAAACTCACAGCAAAAATTATAACTTTTATTAGTTTGTGGACAGATATATGTAACTGCAATAAAAGTTTCATGAAACAATCCTTATTTTTACTATGTGCAATGTTCTCTTATAATTTTCTATTGTATTCTGTTTTTTATACAAAAGACTAGTTGTGCCTCCACTAAATTAATTTCATGCCTCACTAATGGGTTACCATCTACAGTTTGAAAAGCACTGCTGAAGCTACGTTTTACATAGGGAATTAAAAACTAAGAAGAAAAAAGTGGATCAATAGGGAAAAAAATATAAGAACAAAAATAGAAAATATTTTCTCAAAGGGAATTTACTTAGCTGAACAGAAATGTAGTCAAGGGCAGCCCTGGTGGCCCAGCGGTTTAGTGTCATCTTCGGCCGGGGGTGTGATCCTGGAGACCCAGGATCCAGTCCTACGTCAGGCTCCTGCATGGAGCCTGCTTCTCCCTCTGCCTGTGTCTCTGCCTCTCTCTTTCTCTCTGTGTCTGTCGTGAATAAATAAATAAAATCTTAAAAAAAAAAGAAAAAAAAGAAATGTAGTCAAGTATATCATTGTTTCACAATTCTCCATTCCCTTCCCTATAAGGTAATTATACGTACTCCCTTGGTTAAGACTTCCATTGAGAGGCTTGACTGGGAACTGCCTTGGGCCTTTGGCCTTTGGCCTGGGAGCAGGCTCGTCTCACATCATGTCTGAGCAGAAATCTTAAATGCAATTGCGTAGTTTGGCTTGGTCTCTAGCAATTCTGCCCTCTGCTATGAGAACAGTACGTTCCAGATAGGTCTGTTCCTTCAGCCTGGGTGCCAGAGTAAGAAAATACACAGGGCCAAAGTACAGCCTATTTTCAGCCCTCACATAAAATGAGAAACAAATATTTATTATAAACCACTGAGATTTGGGGTTGCTTGTTACTGCAGCAAAAGCTGACTAAGAAGCAATTTAGTGAAAAAAACAAACAAAAAACTCAAAGCACTCTTTTGAACATTTAAACAGTATGGACGTATAGAAAGTAAAACAGTTCCCTTTCAACAACTCTGAGAAGGAAATTTTTGAAATGGCTATTTTCTATTTTTTTTTTTTTTTTTTTTTTTTTTAATGATAGTCACAGAGAGAGAGAGAGAGAGAGAGGCAGAGACATAGGCAGAGGGAGAAGCAGGCTCCATGCACCGGGAGCCCGATGTGGGATTCGATCCCGGGTCTCCAGGATCGCGCCCTGGGACAAAGGCAGGCGCCAAACCGCTGCGCCACCCAGGGATCCCGCTATTTTCTAATTTTAATGAGCTAAAATTAGTACATAATTTTCCACAAATAAAGTTTTATTGAAACATAGCCAGACCTATTTTGTTTATGACGGCTTTCACACTAAAACAGTGGAGTTGAGTATGACGACAGAAACTAATGCCTAATGTACTATCTGGTTCTTCACAGAAAAAAATTACTGACCCTTGGTCTGGGTCTACCAAATATTACCATTTTGTTTTTATTTCTCTTTCCCCCCTGCCCCCACCTCCTTTATTTCTCTTTTATCTATGATTTTTTTTTAATAATTTTTTTAAAATTTATTTATGATAGTCACAGAGAGAGAGAGAGAGAAGAGGCAGAGACACAGGCAGAGGGAGAAGCAGGCTCCACGCACCGGGAGCCCGACGTGGGATTCGATCCCGGGTCTCCAGGATCGCGCCCTGGGCCAAAGGCAGGCGCCAAACCGCTGCGCCACCCAGGGATCCCCTTTTTTTAATCATTTAAAACAGGGGATCCCTGGCTGGCTCCGCAGTTTAGGGCCTGCCTTCCGCCCAGGGAGTGATCCTGGAGACCCAGGATCAAGTCCCACATCAGGATCCCTGCATGGAGCCTGCTTCTCCCTCTGCATGTGCCTCTGCCTCTCTCTCTCTGTCTCTCTTGAATAAATAAAATATTTTTTAAAAAATCATTAAAACTATAGGTCTCATGACACTTTGTCTCTTAATATTTCAGCGTGTGTCCTGAGAACAAGTTTACTCTTCCCCATAAATCACGTTATAATTATCACACCCAGAGTATTTAACATTAATACAATACTATTAACTAATAATCAAATTTCCTCCAAATTGGCCTGAAAATATCTTTCATAGCCTTTCCACCCTCAGTTTAGTATGTGATTAAAGATGCATTTAGTTTTCATGTCTTTTCAGTTGCTTTCGATCTAGGACAATTCCCAGTCTTTTTCAGCACTCATGAAACACATTTTTGAAGAGTCCAGGACAGCTGTTCAGCAGATTGTCTCTCAGTTTGGATTTATCTGTATTTCTTTGTTGCTCAGTATTAGATTCAGGTTAATCATTTTCATTTTTGGCAGAAATTCTACATAGGTGACGTTGTGTTCTTATCAGGAAGCTCATGATGTTACTTGGCCCAATTATTTGTATTGCTAAGTTTTGTCCCTTTTTATGTGGATTCCGCTAGATTTCTCTGCTGTAAAGTTCATTTAAAAAAAATAAAATAAAATAAAGGTCATTCTTCCCTTTTGTAACTAATAAGTGATCTGTGGGGAAATTCTTTGAGAATAAGTAATTCCCCAACAACCTTTTGCCCTGTGGCTTTAGGATCCATTGATGATTCTTTCCTGAATAAATTGTTGTCATGGAGAATGTAAATGGATATCAATATTTTTTTAAATAGTCTCCAAGTGATTTTAAAGCACAGCCAGCATTAGGAAACACTAGACCAGGGCTTCTCAATCTGTGTTTATAAATCCTGTGGGCATATTGTTAAAAGGCAAATCAGGGGTGCCTGAGTGGCTCAGCTGGTTAGGCACCCGACTCTTGATTTTGGCCCAGGTCCTGATTTCAGGGTGGTGAGATCGAGCCCATCAGGCTCCATGGAGCCCGCTTACGATTTTCCCTCTCCCTCTGCCCTGCACCACCCCCCACCAACCTCAGGTGCACATGCTCTCTCTCTCTGTCTCTTTCCAAAAAATAAAAAGGGCAAATAAGATTCAACAGGACTGGGGTGGACTGAGTTTAAGCATTTCAACAAGTTCTCAGGGACTGGTGCTGCTGGTCCACATGGACCAGACTTTACACACTTTAGAACATCAAGGATCCATCTGAACTGTAGACAACACCTACAATTCATACCGGATACAATACCTTTCTTCCCCAATTTAGTTTTGCCTACTGTTATTCAAGATTCTCAGTTATAGGGGATCCCTGGGTGGCGCAGCGGTTTGGCGCCTGCCTTTGGCCTAGGGTGCGATCTTGGAGACCCGGGATCGAGTCCCGCATCGGGCTCCCGGTGCATGGAGCCTGCTTCTCCCTTCTGCCTGTGTCTCTGCCTCTCTCTCTCTCTCTGTAACTATCATAAATAAATAAAAATTAAAAAAAAAAAAAGATTCTCAGTTATAAAAATAAATAAATAAATAAATAAATAAATAAATAAATAAATATTCTCAGTCATAACATCAAAACATGCTTTAGCTCAGAAAAGGCACTGGGGTACTCCAAGAACCAATTAGGAGCTTGGAGCTGAGCTCCCAGGAATAAATGCCTAAGACGGTTTCAGAACTGACCTAATGAAGAAACCAGTCTTCCCACTGCCAGGCACTGAGCCCATCTGCACTCATGCTAGGGATGCAAACCAACTACGCCCACAACTGCCACCAGCACCAATGCCACATATGTGCCTGGAACTCAACTGCACATCTATTGCCAGCCCCCAAAACTGAAGGTCTGTTGTCATCCTTACCAGCACCCCATACAGAAAATTTTCAGCCTCACTAGAAATGAAAAATAAAGGCAAATTAGCACAGATACAATTTTTAAAAACCTATTGATAGCAAATATTTATATATATTTATAATATATATATTCATTTAATACATATAATGTAGAAATATATTAGTATATTTATAATACATATATATACAATATATAATCTCAGCTCCACCCTAGTCCTGCCAAATCTGATTTGTCTTTTAACAATATGCCCAGGCGATTTGTATACACAGATTGAGAAGCACTGGTTTAGTGATTCCCAACCCTGGTTGTACTATAAAATCACCCAGGACTATTTAAAAAAATATTGATGTCCATTTACATTCTCCATGACAACAATTGATTTATATGTAATATATATTTACATATAAATATACAATATATATTATCTATCCATCTATTTTAACAAGAATATCCAGTCTTTTTTTATTTAAAGATTTTATTTATTTATTTATTCATGAGAGACACAGAGAGAGAGAGGCAGAGACACAGGCAGAGGGAGAAGGGTCTCCTTCCTTCTCCCACTGCCCTTCCCCCCCACTCTCTTTCTTTCTCTCTCTCTCAAATAAATATTTAATACTAAAAAACAAAAGTAAAAGTATTATTTGAAGTTCTGGGATACCAATTTGTTCTGCAAGTTGGTAAAGGAAAAAAAGAATTAAGCATTTATCCTGACTTTCCTTATCAACTCTATTTTAGGATACTCAAATAGTTGATGAAAGAAAGTTCTTTTTACAGCAAAAGGAATTATAGGATTAGAAAATCTGTATTTTTTATTTAAAGATTTTATTTATTTATTCATGAGAGACACACAGGCAGAGGGAGAAGCAGGTTCCATGCAGGGAGCCCCTCGTGGGACTCAACCCTGGGTCTCCAGGATCATGCCCCAGGCTGAAGGCAGGAACTAAAACCCTGAGCCACCCAGGGATCCCCAGAAAATCTGTATTTACAATCCCTCATGAGGTAATACATTTAAGCAGTGGCTATCGGTGGCTGTGGAAAACATTTGGTGAAATGATCAGGCTGACAGCTTCGGAACCCCACTGATCAATCTTAAGATCACACAAAGGGCCAACCGGATGTTCTGGAGGCTTTTGATGTGATGTAGTAGAAAGCATACTATTCCCAATGAAGTATTCATGCAAAAAATTTTTAATCTAATCAAATGTCTGGAATAACAGAAAATATAAAGGTTAGAGAAATGTGTTAAATGTCATCATAAGGATGCAATCAACCAAATCCAGTTTATGGAGAATTTACAAGAGTGATAAGACATATATCAACCAAGACCTTCTTATCCTTCAAATCAATATAATTTCAGAAAATGAGGGAAAATTAACATGGATTTATTGTTAGAAGATTTTAATGTCTGTTGTTTGTGCTGTTAAGTGTGATGATGAAATTGTGCCTATGTATTGTTTTTTTTTTAATTATCAGTTAGAAATACATACTAAAAATGTTTATGTTAAAGGAGAGATTAAAATACCTCGGGAGGGATCCCTGGGTGGTGCAGTGGTTTGGCGCCTGCCTTTGGCCCAGGGCGCGATCCTGGAGACCCGGGATCGAATCTCACGTCGGGCTCCCGGTGCATGGAGCCTGCTTCTCCCTCTGCCTGTGTCTCTGCCTCTCCCTCTCTCTGTGTGACTATCATAAATAAATTTTAAAAATTAAAAAATAAAATAAAATAAAATAAAATAAAATAAAATACCTTGGGAAAAAAACATGGGGATGAGGAATAGATACACGAAAGAAAAATGGCAAATATTAGTAATTATTAAAGCTGAATTCTGGCCCATTAAATGCATTATACTCTTCAGTATTTTGTTTAAATTTTCACAGTAAGGAGGTAAATAAAATAAAAGATCTTTCACCTTGACTCTGTAATTCTGTAATTCCAGAGGGTCCATGCTGAGAAAATCTAATAATCTAATTTAGGAAAAACCTTTATGCATAAGAATATCAATCCCATGAGCATTACGATTGCCAAAATTACGGCAACCTAAATGTCAAACAATAGGCAACAATTTCGTAAACTAGATCTGTCCCTCAAGGGACTATTATGTGACCATTAAAACCAGATGTTCATGAAGAGTTGTAATCATATGACAAAGTGCTTTGTTGAAATATCCAGTGCGCGATACCTCGGTGGCTCAGTGGTTGAGTGTCTGCCTTCAGCTCAGGGCATGATACCAGGGTCCCAGGATCGAGTCCCACATCAGGCTCCCCATAGGGAGCCTGCCTATGTCTCTGACTCTCTCTATGTCTCTCATGAATAAATAAATAAAATCTTAAAAAGAAAGAAGAAAGAAAGAAAGAAAGAAAGAAAGAAAGAAAGAAAGAAAGAAAGGGAAAGAAAGAAAGAAGAGAAAGAAAGAAAGAAAGAAAGAAAGAAAGAAAGAAGAAAAAAGAAAGAAAGAAAGAAAGAAAGAAAGAAGAAAGAAAGAAAGAAAGAAAGAAAGAAAGAAAGAAAGAAAGAAAGAAAGAAAGAAAGAAATATCAAGTGCAAAAAAAAATAGGTCACAGGATTTTAGGTAAATTAGTATACCAGTCATCTTTTGCCATGTGACAAACAACTCCAAATTTAGTTGCTTAATTCACTTAAGCATTTATTATTTCCCTTGTTTTGTGTGTCTAGGTGTTTTGCAGCTGGATCTGAATAGTCTGGAACAGCCTTATTCTCATATCTGGTGGCTGGCAGTCTGATGGTCTAAGAGGGCTTCATCCAGGACAGTTAGTTCATCTCTGTTCCATGTGATCTCTCATCCTCTAACAGGCTACCCTGGGCTTCTTCTCATAGTGTTTAGGTGGACCCAAAGAGCAGCAAGAGAACAAGCCTCAAGGTGTGAGCACTCTGCTTTGCCTCATGTTTGCTAATGTCCTGTTGGCCAAAGCAAGTCAGGATGACCAAGCCCAGAGTTGCATGGGTATGTGTGTGTGGGGGGGGTGGGGGGGGGGGGGGTGGGCAGCATTAGACAACAGCTTGCATACAGGGAGGCTGGAGGTCTACCGCAAATATGTTCTCTTCTGTGATTTTTTAAAACTGTGCACTAATAAGCCTAAAAGGAACTATTAAAATGTTAACAATGATCATTTCTGAGAGATATTTTTCTTTCCATTTTAATATTTTGCAGTGTGTTCTAAAGTGTTTGTAATAGTATTTTTTTTTTGTCATTGGAAAAAATTAAGTTGGAAGAAAGTAAGAAAAAGAAAGAAGGAAGGAAGGAAGGAAAGAAGAGTGTAGAGGGAAGAATTGAGGGAAGGAGGGAGGAAAGAACTCCTGAAACTGACTTACAGCTGGAAAGCTGGTTGCTTTCCAGGGACTGAATTTTCCAGAAGAGAAAGCTGGGACATGCAATAAAATCTGAGTGGTGTCCATACACAAAGATAAACTCAAAATGGATGAAAGATCTAACTGTGAGACAAGATTCCATCAAAATCCTAGAGGAGAACACAGGCAACACCCTTTTTGAACTTGGCCACACCAACTTCTTGCAAGATACATCTATGAAGGCAAGGGAAACAAAAGCAATGAACTACTGGGACTTACTCAAGATAAAAAGCTTCTGCACAGCAAAAGAAACAGTCAACAAAACTAAAAGACAACCTATAGAATGAGAGAAGATATTTGCAAATGACATATCAGATAAAGGGCTAGTATCTAAGATCTATAAAAAACTTATCAAACTCAACAGCAAAAACAAAAACAAAAACAAAAACAAAACCTCAACAGCAAAGAAACAAACAATCCAGTCATGAAATGGGCAGAAGATATGAAGAGAAATCTCAGAGAGGAAGACATAGACATGGCCAACACGCACATGAGAAAATGTTCCACATCACTGGCCATCAGGGAAATACAAATCAAAACCACAATGAGATACCACCTCACACCAGTGAGAATGGGGAACATTAACAAGACAGGAAACAACAAATGTTGGAGAGGATGTGGAGAAAGGGGAACCCTCTTGCACTGTTGGTGGGAATGTGAACTGGTGCAGCCACTCTGGAAAACTGTGTGGAGGTTCCTCAAAGAGTTAAAAATAGATCTGCCCTATGACCCAGCAATTGCACTGCTGGGGATTTACCCCAAAGATACAGATGCAGTCAAACGCCGGGACACCTGCACCCCGATGTTCATAGCAGCAATGGCCACAATAGCCAAACTGTGGAAGGAGCCTCGGTGTCCATCGAAAGATGAATGGATAAAGAAGGTGTGGTTCATGTATACAATGGAATATTACTCAGCCGTTAGAAAGGATGAATACCCACCATTTGCTTCAACGTGGATGGAACTGGAGGGTATTATGCTGAGTGAAGTAAGTCAATTGGGGAAGGACAATCATTATATGGTTACATTAATTCAGGGAATATAAAAAATAGTGAAAGGAATTAAAGAGGAAAGGAGAGAAAATGAGTGGGAAATACCAGAGAGGGAGACAAAGCATGAGAGACACCTAACTCTGGGAAATGAACAAGGGGTGGTGGAAGGGGAGGTGAGCGGGGGTTGGGGTGACTGGGTGATGGGCACTGAGGGGGACACTTGACGGTCTGAGCATTGGGTGTTATACTATATGTTGGCAAATAGAACTCCAATAAAAAAATATACAAAAAGGGCGGCCCTGGTGGCACAGCAACTTCGCGCCACCTGCAGCCTGAGGTGTGATCCTGGAGACCCAGGATCGAGTCCCATGTCGAGCTCCCTGCGTGGAGCCTGCTTCTCCCTCTGCCTGTGTCTCTGCCTCTCTTTCTCTCTGTGTCTCTCATGAATAAATAAATAAAATCTTTAAAAATATATATACAAAAAAAATCTGAGTGGTGTCTCTCTCTCTTCCCCCCACTCCCTCCTGCATTATCAGATCTGCAGGGGACCACAAGAACAGCATCCAGTCCACTTGACAACAAGACTTCTGCTGTAATCCTCCATGTGTTGGGGCTTTGGTATCCCACAACACTTTGGATGGTCTATCCCAATCCATGTTCTGAGGCTGGAGAAGAACTGTGCCCATGGGACATTCCTTTGGTGTGCAATACAATGGGGTAAGAGAAGGGGCAGCAGGATCTCCTGATGTTGCAGTTGGCACAATCACTTAGAAAAAGTCTGGCAGGGGATCCCTGGGTGGCGCAGCGGTTTGGCGCCTGCCTTTGTCCCAGGGCGCGATCCTGGAGACCCGGGATCGAATCCCACATCGGGCTCCCGGTGCATGGAGCCTGCTTCTCCCTCTCCCTCTGCCTGTGTCTCTGCCTCTCTCTCTCTCACTGTGTGCCTATCATAAATAAATTTTAAAAAATTAAAAAAAATAAAAAAAGTCTGGCAGGTCCTGAAATGAATAAACACAGAGTTATCACATGACCTGGCAATTCCACTCCTAGCTACACACCCAAGAGAGATGAAACATATATCCCCACCAAAACTTATACACGAATGTTCATAGCAGCATTATTCACAATAGCCAAAAGGTGAAAACAACCTAATGTCTATCAACTGACAAATGGATTTTAAAAAATGTAGCACATTCATACAATGAAATATTATTTGGTCATAAAAAGGAATATAGTACTGATACACGCTCCAATGTGCTGAGCCTTGAACTCTTTGCCCTAAGTGAGAGAGAAACTTGTCACAGAAGACACATATTATATTCCATTCATTTGAAATATCTATAGTAGAGAAATCTATAGAGAGAGTAGATTAGTGTTTGTTTCTGACTGGGAGGGGAAAGATGTAAAATGAGGGGTGATAAGTAAAGGGTACAACATTTCTTTTTTTTTTTTTTAACATTTCTTTTCTAGGTGATGAAAATGTTCTAGAATTGATACGTTCATTCTTTTAGGGTTCCCAGACCGAATTCCAATGTATGTGGGTGTTTCCCCCACACAACACCAAATAATTCTTGCACACCAGCAGAGTGTCCTGGTGACTAACACTATCTAGAGATACCATCATATTCCAACAGGTTAAGGGCTCAGTCTCCTCCCACTCCCCATTTTAGATGCCAGTTGCAAGTCCCAGGCTGATACATGTTACTACTGAGTAACCAGCTACAGGTTGGAGGTTCTAACAGCCTTCTCTTTAGGCTCAATTAATTTGCTAGAGCAATGCACACAACTCAGGGAAACCCTTATATTTACCAGTTTATTAAGGATATGATAAAGGATATGGATGAAGAGACTCCTAGGGGAGGTCCTGAATAAAGAAGCTTCTGGGGAACTTGGGGCCCAGCTCAGTAGCATGTGGAAGCATTCTTGTTCCTACCACATGGAAGCTCTCCAAAGAGAAAGGGTCCAAAAAACTGTCACTTGGGGTTTTAAGGAAACTTAAGAGTCTCTTATGGCTTGTTTCCCTCTGTCCTTTTTTTCTTTTCCCCCTTCTCATATGTTCATCTGTTTTCTGTCTTAAATTCCACATATGGTGACGCCTGGGTGGCTCAGCTGTTGAGCATCTGCCTTCAGCTCAGGGCATGATCCCAGGGTCCTGAGATCGAGTCCCACATTGGGCTCTCTGCAGGAAGCATACTTCTCCTTCTGCCTATGTCTCTGCCCCCCTCCCCGTCTGTCATGAATAAATAAATAAATAAAAATCTTTCAAAAAAATTCCACATATGAGTGAAGTCATACGGTGTTTGGCTTTCTCTGACTGACTTATTTCACTTAGCATAATACCCTCTAACTCCAACCACACCATTGCAAATGGCAAGATTTCATTCTTTTTGATTGCTGAGGAATATTTCGGTGTGTGTGTGTGTGTGTGTGTACACTTCTTTTTTTTTAATTTTTATTTATTTATGATAGTCACACACAGAGAGAGAGAGAGGCAGAGACACAGGCAGAGGGAGAAGCAGGCTCCATGCACCGGGAGCCCGACGTGGGATTCGATCCCGGGTCTCCAGGATCGCGCCCTGGGCCAAAGGCAGGCGCTAAACCGCTGCGCCACCCAGGGATCCCTGTGTACACTTCTTTATCTATTCATCAGTTGATGGACATTTGGGCTTTCTCTATAGTTTGGCTACTGCTATAAACTTCAGGGTGCCTGTATCCCTTTAAATCTGTATTTTTGTATACTTTGGGTAATACCTGGTAGTGCAATTGCTGGATTGTAGGGTAGTTCTATGTCTAACTTTATAAGAAAACTCCATACCGTTCTCTAGAGTGGATGCACCACTTTGCATTCCCATCAACAGTGCCAGTGCAAGAGGGTTCCCCTTTTTCTGCATCTGTGCCTGCAACTGTTGTTTCTTGTGCTGTTAATTTTAGCCACCCTCACAGGTGTGAGATGTTATCTCATCATGGTTTTGATTTGTATTTCCCTGATGACGAGTAATGTCGAGCATCGTTTCATGTGTCTGTTAGTCATCTCTATGTCTTTTTTGGAAAATTAAGGGCCAAATATATATGGGGAAAATATTTTGGTCATTGGAATGACCAAGCATATATTTCTTATAAATCACAATATTGTAGTGATAGTTACACATCTCCCTGAATATATTAAAAACCATTGAGGGGGGAATCCCTGGGTGGCGCAGCGGTTTAGTGCCTGCCTTTGGCCCAGGGAGTGATCCTGGAGACCCGGGATCGAATCCCACGTCAGGCTCCCGATGCATGGAGCCTGCTTCTCCCTCTGCCTGTGTCTCTGCCTCTCTCTCTCTCTCTGTGACTATCATAAATAAAAAATTAAAAAAAAAATAAATAAAATAAACCATTGAGGGGTACGGGTGAATTGTATGTTGTATGAATTTTATCTCAATAAAGCTGTTCTTAAAAAGAAGAGCCATGATGGGGCCCCTGGGTGGCTCAGTCATTAAGCATCTGCCTTCAGACCTGGCTCTGATCCTGGGATCCCAGGATTAAGCCCTGCATTGTGCTCCCTGCCCAATAATAATAATAATAATAATAATTCTGTCCTTAAATCTAACTGTCAACATTGGGGCAAAGAATTAAGACTAAAGTCACTACTTTTCAAACCTCATACATTTTGCATTTGCTCTCTCACAGGCACGATCATAGTCTCTCGAAAGAAAGAAAGAAAGAAAGAAAGAAAGAAAGAAAGAAAGAAAGAAAGAAAGAAAGAAAGAAAGAATATCTTTTAAAAAAAGAAGAACTAGGGATCCCTGAGTGGCGCAGCGGTTTAGCGCCTGCCTTTGGCTCAGGGCGCGATGCTGGAGACCTGGGATCGAATCCCACATCGGGCTCCCGGTGCATGGAGCCTGCTTCTCCCTCTGCCTGTGTCTCTGCCTCTCTCTCTCTCTGTGTGTGACTATCATAAATTAAAAAAAAAGAAAGAAGAAGAAGAACTATAATGATAGGGGCATTAATACAATGTGTGACAGCAAATCAAGGAAAACCAAAAAAGGGCCAGATCACTCCAGGTGAGGATGGTCAAGGGAGGAGTATCTCAATGAGGCCTTAAAAACCCAATGGGAAAGAAGACAAGGTAAGAGGATTCTCAGACTGGGTAAAGACTGTGATGTGGAACACAGGTGGGAAGCCTGAAATTGGGGAATGTGTTGTGTGTGGCTAACTTGTGAACACTCGGGATTGGAATATAGTAAAGGAAGACAGGAAAGGGTAACAGAAACATTCCCTATTGAGTGCTACTGCTGTGAGTTGGTTTTGGATTTGTTAAATATTTAAAACTAGCTCTTTGATACTTGAATACACTGAGGAATTCTTCGAGGAACTCCCTAGTCACTGGGTGTAGGGCAAATGCACATCTTCTATAAAATTCTCTTCAAAAAAATTATCTTCTTGGGACACTGGATTGGCTTAGTCAGTTAAATGTCTGCCTTCAGCTCAGGTCATGATCTCAGGGTCCTGGGATCCAGCCCCAACAATGGGCTCCCTGCTCAACAGAGAGTCTGCTTCTCCCTCTCCCTCTGCCTCGTCCTCCCTGCTCATGCTGTCTCTCTTTCTCAAATCAACAAAATAAAAATCTTAAATAATAATAATAATTCAGTCTTTAAATCTAATTGTCAACATGGGGGCAAAGAATTAAGACCAAAGTCACTACTTTTCAAACCTTACACATTTTGCATTTAGTCTAAGTCCAGCATTTTTCAACCTTAGAGACACAGACTTTTTGTTTTCTAAAGATTTTATTTATTTATTCATGAGAGACACACAGAGAGAAAGGCAAAAAACAGGCAGAGGGAGAAGCAGGCTCCCTGCAGAGAGCCCGATGTGGGACTCCATCCTGAGCCAAAGGCAGACACTCAAAAGCTGAGCCACCCAGGCGTCCCAAGACAGACATTTTGGATTGCATAGTCTCTGTTGTGGGGGTTTTCCTATGCACTGTCGGATGTTTAGGAGTATATGTACCAGCTAGATGGTTAACACTTTCCCCTTCCCCTGTTGACAACAGAGAAAACAGCACTAGACTTTCTTATTGCCAAATGTCCCCTAGGGATGGTGGTGACAAAATTGCCCCAGGTTAAGAATCACTGACCTTGCTACTTAAAGTCTGGACCAGCAGCATAGGCATTATCTGGGAACTTGTTAGAAAGGCAAATTGTCAGGCCCCCCTCTAGACCTGAGAAATCACAATCTGCATTTTAACAAGATGTGATATCTATGTTCATCTATGTCAGAAGTCTGGTTTAGCGCACCCAGTAGAATGAACATAGCCTCTAATGTATTTTGGTGACTTAGATGAAATAGACATTTTTAACATCAAAAAAGGAAAAAATATCAAGGCCATAGCCTCACCTTACTGGCACCTTGTTCTTTTGCACTGGCCCTTAACTTGGTGCTTGAGTTAGAATCTATGTGACCTTTCCAAACTACATGGGTTTAGGCCCCAGATTTTCTGATTCAGTGGGTTCAGAATGGGCCAGAATGGTTCAGGGTCTGTAAATTTTGAAATGTCTCTCCAGGTAATGTGTTCCCAGTTAAGATCCTCTAATCTAACAGTACTGGGTACTTAGCTGCCTCATACCAAATCAATTATTCAAACTGCAAAGTTTCTTAAGATAAAGTAATTGAATAAGAAGTGAGCCCTGACCGTATTTCAGAAGCACAGGGGAAATGGGGTCATATTTGGATTCTGGAAGTGAATTTTTTTTCCTGTGGTCTCCAAACCTGGAGAAGTGTGGTCTCTGGAATGCTCAGTTGCTGAATTCCTCTCTCTTGCCTAGAGGATCCAGGGAGCTGCTCTTTCTGTCATCACACTCTGCATTGCACACACCCCTGCTGAAACTTTGGCCACCAAGCTCAGGCATAGCTTTCCTTCCAAGAATACCCAAGCTTGCTTAACTTCCTCTGTCCTCAGACAAAAATGGCTGGAAAAAGTGACAGGGCAGGGTTTCTTGGAAAGCAATCTGGCCTGCATCAGCACTAATGATTAAAATGTGTCCTCATGTGGCTATTCCCCAACAGACAGCACATTCCTAAGCTATTTTAACTCATTGGTTCATATCTAGAGTCCCTATCCTCAATTCTTGAGGTCTGGATCCTTTTTCTCTTGGAGAAAAAGACACAGACACCATTGACTAGAATGTTCTATAAACATTCCATAGATCCAAAAACAAAAAAAATCCCATCTATCTATCTATCTATCTACATCTGGATATAGATATAAACCATCTAGATATAGATAGTGGTAGAGATGGTTGTATTACAAAGTTACATAACCTTAAATTAGAAAGTTTAGAATGGGGATCCCTGGGTGGCGCAGTGGTTTGGCGCCTGCCTTTGGCCCAGGGCGCGATCCTGGAGACCCGGGATCGAGTCCCACGTCGGGCTCCCGGTGCATGGAGCCTGCTTCTCCCTCTGCCTGTGTCTCTGCCTCTCTCTCTCTCTCTCTGTGACTATCATAAATAAATAAAAATTTAAACCCTCGTGTGTTTGCATCGGTGTCGGCTCCTTGGTGGTTTCTCGGATTCGCAATCTTGGGCACGACAGGAGAAGCAGACGAGTCTGACACGGGACCCGATTCCGGATCCCAAGATCACATCCCGTGCAGAAGGCAGGCGCCCAACTGCTGAGCCACCCAGGTGTCCCTTGACATGTTTCTTAATAGATCTTGACAAGCTGATTCTAAATTTTTATGAAAGTGCAAAAAGCCAAGAATAGCCAAGATACTGACCTGTACTAGGAGCTCTGGTCTGTACTGGATGGTCCACTTCCTACTCATTCAAGATACGATTTTTTTTTTTAAGTTAGAGAGAAAAACTCATACAATGCTATACATAGTTTCACTCAATAAATGCCAATTTGACCATATAGCAGCTCTCAATTTGCTGCCAGTGCAAGGAAACTCTGTCAACAGAGTCATCAGATTTAGGTCTATTTTAGGATAGACATTTACACACACACACACACACACACACACACACCACATCTTCTTTATCCATTCATCAATTGGTGGACATTCAGGCTGTTTCCATAATTTGGCTATGGTAGACAATGCTGCTATAAACATCAGGGTGCGTGTATTCCTTTAAGTTAGTATTTTTGTATTCTTTGGGTAAATACCTAGTAGTGCAATTGCTGAATTGTAGGATAGTTCTATTTTTATCTTTTTGAGGAAACTCCATACTGTTCTCTAGAGTGGCTGCACCAGTTTGCATTCCCAGTAACAGAGCAAGAATGTTTCCCTTTCTCCACATCCTTGCCAATACCTGTTGCAGAAACAGAATTTGGATTCATCTGTTCTTTTATAAACTAATGATTTTGTATTACCATACCCATACCCATTTCTTGACTGAAATTTTTATTTTTTTAAAGATTATTTATTTATTCAGAGAGAGAGAGAGAGATACTGAGAGAGAGAGAGAGAGAGAGAGAGAGGCAGAGACACAGGCAGAGGGAGAAGCAGGCTCCATGCAGGGAGCCTGAATGGGACTAGATCCCGGGACTCCAGGATCACACCCTGGGCTGAAGGCGATGCTAAACCGCTGAGCTTCCCAGGCTAAGAGGTTTCAAGTGAACTTTTCAGCAACAGTTATGTTTTATGGTGTGTCTACTTAGTTTTCCCAGATCCTTTTGGTAACTTGAAACTTTAGGGTTTTGCTAAGTTAATTTAAATGATAGCCATTGAATATCTAGAATATTTCCAAATAAGATAAAATAATAAAACATTGATTACTGGTCATAGGTTTACTTATTTTTGGCTTCCTTTTATGAGGAGCTAAAGATATTTGGGTCTATTAGTAAACATGTTTGTGCCACATTGGAAAATTTACTATAAACGAGAATATGCGTCTGTGAAATGTATTTATAAATTTGCCAGTAATGGACAATTGCTTAATTCTTAATTTTCACTAGAAATTGAGGTTTTTATGGGTCTATTTTTTAAAGATTTTATTTATTTATTTGACAGAAAGAGAGCAGAAATAGCAGGGAGTGGAAGAGGGAAAAGCAGGCTCCTGGGTGAACAGGGACTCCAATGCAGGACTTAATCCCAGGACCCCAGGATCATAACCCAAGCTAAAGGTAGATCCTTAATCGACTGAGCCACCCATGTGTCCTGGGTTAAAAAATCTAATACATTCCTTAAAACTAATAGAAAAAATAAGGGAAACATCTCTGCAAACAAGGAGAATAGAATGTTTGTTTTCAGCAAAGGTGTAAGGAATGGAGATGCATTTTTGTTGAGGGAACAAGAAAGAAATTTTATCCTAAAGTAAAAGCTAATTGTTTCAGGGGCACCTGCGTGGCTCAGAGATTGAGCCTCTACCTTTGACTTAGGTCATGATCCTGGGGTCCTGGGATCGAGTCCCACATCAGGCTCCCTATGGGGAGCCTGCTTCTCCCTCTGCCTATGTCTCTTCCTCTCTCCATGTCTCTAATGAATAAATAAAATCTTTTTTAAAAACCCAACTAATTGGGCAGCCTGGGTGGCTCAGCGGTTTAGCACCTGCCTTCAGCCTGGGATGTGATCCTGGAGACCCGGGATCAAGCCCCACGTCCGGCTCCCTGCATGGAGCCTGCTTCTCCCTTTGCCTGTGTCTCTGCCTCTTTCTGTGTGTGTGTGTCTCTATGAATAAATAAATAAAATGTTTAAAAAAAAACCCAACTAGTTGTTTCAGAATGGGAAAGAGAACAAAGGACAAACTAAATGGACATGGGAAGTTATAGAAGGTTTGTGGAAAGGGATCTTGGGAAAGGACTTTCATGTGAGGTCAGGCTAAGATTGAGATGGATTTAATTAAATTTTTAATGTAATTAATTTAAAAATCAAAGGTACAGCTGGTACAAAATTAGAATTTGGTTTTCTCTCTGTTAAGAAGGCAAAGTTTAAAAAAAAAAAAAAAAAAAAAAAAAGAAGGCAAAGTTTTGGGGGGCACCTAAGTGGCTCAGTGGTTGAGCATCTGCCTTTGGCTCAGGTCATGATCCCAGAGTTCTGGGATCATGTCCTGCATCAGGCTTCCTGGAGGGAGCTTGCTTCTCTCTCTGCCTATGTCTCTGCCTCTCTCTGTATGTCTCTCATGAATAAATAAATAAAATCTTAAAAAAAAAAAAGGAGGCAAAATTTTTCTTAAACTATTGGTATGTACTTTTTTTAATATTTTTAAATTTATTTATTCATGAGAAACAGAGAGAGAGAGAGAGAGAGAGAAAGAGAAAGAGGCAGACACAGGTGCAGGGAGCCCAACATGGGACTTGATCCCGGGTCTCCAGGATCACGCCCTGGGCTGAAGGCGGCGCTAAACAGCTGAGCCACTGGAGCTGCTCTGGTCTGTTCTTTTTTTTTTGGTCTGTTCTTAATAAGAAATTTAAACAAGGGTTTTGGGAGTTTTGTTTTTGTTTCGTTTTCACCTTTTAAGTAATCTGCCTAGAAAGCAAAGATTTTAAGTTTTATCAAAATAATTTCCTGTGCTTCATGTTATCTTTATCAACATGTCTTTGATTAAATAAACCGAGTCTTCTCAATATTGAAAGGGCAAAGTTTTGCTCAGAACTATGTAACCTTCTGTATTTGCCTTTGAAATTTTTTGTTGTCACTTTAGTTAAATGAATAATTAAGTATTGTTCCAGAATGCTCTGTGGTCCTTTTTAGTCAAGTGCCAAAAAGCTTTTGATATTTTTAAATAACTTCCCCAAATTGAATTCTAAATAGTCTTTTTTGCAACCTCCATCTAACTTTGGGATATTTCAGTGGGTCCCAGGAACATCTCAAAAGATTTGCTCTCTCTCCACATAAAAAGAGATATATGAAACTAATTAGGCTTATTTGATATATTAAATTACATTGTCAAGTTAGAAGTAATGCTTCTGTTATTATAAGTGTTCCAGTAATTATATGAAATTTCCAGAAATCTGTTATGTCTGATATAACATTATTAGTCATAATTCTAGTTATCTTAAAATGTTGTGTGTCACAGAAATAACCAAATTTTTTCGTCAGTAGTGAACTCTCATCAGATCTTTAGCAACGGGTATTTTAAAGTCTTTTGTCATTTACAGACATTATTGTTTTACTTTAATGCTTTTGTAAAAGTGAGTCATGGAACGGACTATCCCAAAAACTATTTACCACCAACACTAATGCTGGATTACAAGGTGTTGAACCTTGAGTGCCTATTTCACAAATGAAGATGTCTTCTCCTGACATCTGGTTCTGTGCAAATGCTAGAAACCTCAAAATCACATTTTTTTTTTCTAGGAAGAAAAGTAGATGACATTGAGGTAGACTGCTTCTTTCCAAGACATCGATCAAGAACATTTCTTTCCATTTCTCCTTCCCTATCTGACCATCCTTTTTCTAAGTCTTACACTATGAAGATCCTATGATTCTTTTGCCTTGCTCTGGCCTGGAAAGGAAATACCATTGTTTACATATCTCAGGCATTGCAAGGAGATAATCCAACTTCCAAATGTCTGTTGGATTTTCCATGGTTCTGATGATTCTGTGGTTCTGCCCATCATAGACTTCTCCCTGATTTCCAAGTCAAGTTAGAAGTAATGCTTCTGTTATTACTTCAGTAATAACAGAAAACTCAGTTTCTCTACAACAAACTCAGCTTCCTCTCTATCATAATAGGTTCCTTAACCATGGGGGTCAATTTCTCTGTCTCTGGCTCATAACCCCAAACCTGAGAAACTTACATGCAGGCTCTTACAAAGAAAGGGACACAAGGCAAAAGAAACCAAAATAAAACTGCTTGTGTGGTCTACAGATCCTCAAATTTTACTGGCCTTCATGGCTGTCACCTTTCTAGTCCTGACCACCACTTTCTAGTCCAGGAATTACCAAGAGGCATTCATAATTCAAAGTCACTTCCTGGGATCCCTGGGTGGCGCAGTGGTTTAGCGCCTGCCTTTGGCCCAGGGCGCGATCCTGGAGACCCGGGATCGAATCCCACGTCAGGCTCCCGGTGCATGGAGCCTGCTTCTCCCTCTGCCTGTGTCTCTGTCTGTGTCTCTGCCTCTCTCTCTGTGTGACTATCATAAATAAATAAAAATTAAAAAAAAAAAAAAGTCACTTCCTTTGGCAGATCCTTATTGCCCTGCTTAGGAGTAACTGCAAGCAATGCCATGATCAAGAGCCTTTCTCTTGAAGATATTGCAGAATCTGCTGATAAAGCAATAGCTGCCCAACAAAATTCCCTAGATTCTCTGGTCAAACTTGTTTTTAATAATTGGATAGACTTTAATTATCTTTTGCTGAGTAAGATGTCTGAGGTATGGCCAACACCAGTTGCTGCACCTGGATTAGTACTTTTAGGGAAGTTGAAAGCTACATAAAATCATTGAACAATCCACTTAGCTTATAAAAGTGACTCCTTTAACTCTTTCTTTGGCTTATTTGATTTTGATTGACTTGAGTCATGGGGACCATGGCTCTGAAGTGCACTTCAGATATTGGGAATTATTCTGTTTATAATAATTACAACTGTCTCCTGGGCATACTGTATTCTCTCAAAAACTTTAAATACTTGTTCTTTTTTTTTTTTTTTTTTTTAATGCATGTTCACAGCTGGTAGCCACCAACACATGATCTCCCTAAGACTAGAACATCAGAAAAGGAACAAAGAGATGGCTACTTAAAGAATGTGAACCAGATGCTTGACCAATGAATACTACACAGAGAATAAGCAGTTTCAGAGTGGTAGCTGGGAATAGTGCTAATGCCTTAAATTTTTATCACTTCTTTCAGGCTGAGAGTCTGATCAAAAGGGGGAATTGTTAAAAACAAAACAATATGCCCCAAATAGAATCACTTATTTTAAGCCCCACATTACCAAACCAAGACTTAACTTAATTACAGCTTTAGGGCAGCCCAGGTGGCTCAGCAGTTTAGTGCCACCTTCAGCCCAGGGCCTGATCCTGGAGACTCAGGATCAAGTCCCATGTCAGGCTCCCTGCATGGAGCTCCCTGCATGAAGCTTGCTTCTGTGTCTCTGCCTCTCTTTCTCTCTCTCTCTGTGGGTCTCTCATGAATAAATAAATAAAATCTTTAAAAAAATTACAGCTTTAGCTCTTCCAAAAATGGAATATTAAATCAGTTAGTGAGAAATTACCTGGTCAGCAATGAGGTAATCTGCTTGATAGTCCCCTGCCATCCCCTAAAGGAAAGTGACCTTGCCACAACCAACTTGCTTTTTGCTAGTATAACAATATAACTGCCTTGTTCCTGTTCCCTTCTGCCTATAAAAGTCTTTCATTTTGACTTTGTGTCTGCTGGCCGATTTGTGAATCTTTATATAAAGCCAATAAAATCTTGACTCAGTTGAATTTTGTTTCCTTAACAACAGAAAGACATTTGGGTTTCTCTCCTCACCTTCTCCCAGTCAGTGAAGAGTCAGTTTTTCAGAAGCTGGAAATATTTGCACAAAAAATGATCTCATAACTCCAGACATGGTTTTCTCATAACTCTAGACACGGTTTATATTTTTTACAATATTTACCTATTTATTTTTTAAGTTTTTATTTTAGTCACCCAATGCTCATCCCAAGTGCACTCCTCAAGCTACATTACTTATTTCACCCATCCCCACCCACTTCCCCAATCCATCCCTTCTGCCTATGGCTTAGAATTACTGAATTCACCCCTTCTGGGAGCACTGGGAAACGGCACTCTTTTTCCTTTGCTCATTTGTTGTTTCTTAAATTCCACATATACGTGAAATCATATGGTATTTGTCTTTCTCTGACTGATTTATTTTGCTTAGCATAATACTTTGGCAGGTCCATTCATGTTGTTGCAAGTGGCAAGATTTCATTTTTTATGGTTGAATAATATTCCATTGTATGTATATATCAAATCTTCTTTATCTAGTCATCAGTTCATGGATACATGGGCTGCTTCCCTATCTTAGCTATTGTAAATAATGCTGCTATAAACATTGGGGTTCATGTATCCCTTTGAATTCGGGTTTTTTTTCTTTTTCTTTCTTTTTTTTTTTTTTTTTTTTGTGGGTGAATTCCCAGTAGTGCAATTGCTGGGTCCTAGGGTTATTCTATTTTTAACTTTTTAAGGAACCTCCATACCCTTTTTTTTTTTTTTTAATTTTTACTTATTTATGATAGTCACAGAGAGAGAGAGAGGCAGAGACACAGGCAGAGGGAGAAGCAGGCTCCATGCACCGGGAGCCCGACGTGGGATTCGATCCCGGGTCTCCAGGATCGCGCCCTGGGCCAAAGGCAGGCGCCAAACCGCTGCGCCATCCAGGGATCCCTCCATACTCTTTTCCATAGTGGCTGCACCAATTTGCATTCCCACCAATGGTGCATGAGGTTTCCTTTTTTTTCATATCCTTGCCAAGATCTGCAGTTTTTTGTGTTGTTGATTTTAGCCATTCTGGAAGGTGTGAAGTGATATCTCATTGTAGTTTTGATTTTCATTTCCCTGATGATCAGTGATGATGAATGTTAGCCATCTGTATGCTTCTTTGGAGAAATATCTATGTCTTCTACCCATTTTTAATGTTTAATTTTTTTAAAGATTTATTTATTTATTCATGAGAGACACATAGAGAGAGGCAGAGACATAGGCAGAGGGAGAAGCAGGCTCCATGCAAGGAGCTCAGCGTGGGACTCGATCCCAGGACTCTGGGATCACCCCCTGGGCCGAAGGCAGACACTCAACCACTAAGCCACCCAGGCATCCCATTTTACCCATTTTTTTTAAAAAAGATTTTATTTACTTATTCATGAGAGACACATAGAAAGAGGCAGAGACATAGGCAGAGGGAGAAGCAGGTTCCATGCAGGGAATCTGATGTGGGACTTGATCCTGGGACTCTGGGATCACACCCTGAAGCAAAGGCAGATGCTCAATCACTGAGCCACCCCCGGGCGGCCCCCATTCTACCCATTTTTTAATTGGATTTTTTGATTTTGGAGAATTGAGTAGTATGAGTTCTTACAGATTTTGGATAGTAACCCTTTATTGGATATGTCATTTCCAAATATCTTCTCCCATTCTGTAGGTGGCTTTTTAGTTTTATCGATTATTTCCTTCACTGGGCAGAAGCTTTCTATTTTGATCCAGTCCCAATAGTTTATTTTTCCTTTTGTTTTCCTTGCCTCAGGAGACCTATCTAGAAAAATGTTGCTATGGCTGATGTCAGAGAAATTACTGCCTGTGCTCTTTTCTAGGATTTTTATGGTTTCAAGTCTTACATTTAGGTCTTTAATCCATTTGAATTTATTTTTGTGTATGGTATAAAAATGTGGTCCAGTTTCATTCATTTTCATGTTGCTGTCCGGTTTTCCTAGCATCATTTATTAAAGAGACTGTCTTTTTTCCATTGCATATTCTTGGCTGGTGTGTGGAAGATTAATTGACCATAGAATTGTGAGTTTATTTCTGGATTTTCTGTTCTGTTCTATTGATCTCTGTGTCTATTTTTGTGCCAGTACCATACTCCTTTGATGACTACAGCTCTGTAATATAAGTTGAAGTCTGGAATTGTGATGCCTCCAGCTTTGCTTTGCTTTTTCAAGATTGCTCTGGCTATTCTGGGTTTTTGTGGTTTCATGCAAATTTTAGGATTGTTTGTTCTAGGTCTGTGAAAAATGCTGTCAGTATTTTTGTAGGGATTGCATTAAATCTGTAGATTGCTTTGGGTAGTATGGACATTTTAACAATATTTGTTCTTCCAGGGACTGCCTGGGTGGCTCAGTGGTTGAGCATTCGCCTTCAGCTCAGGGCATGATCCCAGAGTCCTGGGATCGAGTCCCACATCGGGCTTGCTATAGGGAGCCTGCTTCTCCCTCTGCCTGTGTCTCTGTCTCTCTCTCTGTGTCTCTCATGAATAAACTAAATATCCATGAGCAAGGAATGTCTTTCCATTTCTTTGCAGACACACTTTATATTTTAAAATTGCTTTGATTTAGAAAATCAAATGTTATTTCATGATCAATATTTCATGATTAAACTTTTATTTTGACTATTGTGCCAAGTCGATTATTTTAAAATACTTAAATTTCATTAAATAAATTTGTTAACAAATTATAGTAGAATTATAATGTATAATTCATGCTATTTTGATGTTTATAAACTTTTGTATTTGAAATGCATTTCAATATGTAGCTTGATTTAAAAAAAATTTTAAATTCCTAACTGTTTATAAATCTAGGTGTATTAAAGTTCAGCATACTTGTACATTTTTTTCTCTTTTTAAAAATTTTTTTCATAAGGGATGGGCTTATGCAATTGTGGGGGCTGGCAAAGCAAGTGCAAAGTCCACAGCAGGGCAGGCAGTCAGGAAGGGCAGGTCCCAAGCAGGCTGGGGTTCCATGGACGCAGCTGGAAGCTTGTTCTCAGGCACTCGGAAGGAAGATCCAGAGGGAACAGACAATTGTGCGAATAATTAGGAGGAAGTGTGGGTACCACAGCCACCAAATGGCCTCTGCCTTCTTTTCCTCCTCTGTCATGCAAGAATACTGCTCATAGCTGGTTAGAATCACATTAGGAAGGAAAAAAAAAAGAATCACATTAGGAAGGGAATCTGGGTCTGCAGTTAAGGCTAGCTGAGCTGCCACAGCATGTACCCATCACACCTGTGCAAGTGCCAGTAGTGGTAGACAATGCCATGACATTATCTTCATAATCTTACCTCACTCTGTACATCATGTCCGACTTCTGGCCCTCAGCTCCCTGCATGTGCCTCCTGTGGGCCATCTCCCTTCCCTCCAGCCAGCCTTGTGCCTTCTGTTTTCTCAAAACCAGCATCGGTGTCTAAGTTGGCCTTCTCCGGCTGCTTAAGGCTCAGGTGGTCTCATTTGTTCACACTCCTCTGTCTCATACTTCTGAACCCCAAGCCTCTCTACGACAAGGTGAAGATCTGCTCTTTCTTGGGTGGGACTCACTCCTGCTCACAAAGGTTTCACTTAATCAATGATTTGCTGTTTTAGGAACCATTTGTGGGCAGCCCCGGTGGCGCAGCGGTTTACCGCTACCTTCAGCCCAGGGCGTGATCCTGGAGACCTGGGATCAAGTCCCACGTCAGGCTCCCTGCATGGAGCCTGCTTCTTCCTCTGCCTGTGTCTCTGCCTCTCTCTCTCTCTCTCTCTCTCTCTCTGAATAAATAAGTAAATAAATCTTAAAAAAAAAAAAAAAAAGAAAGAAACCATTCGCTGGTGACTATTTACATCAAGGCCTTCGCATTCCTTTGCTGCCTATGGCCTAGAATTGCTGAATTTAGCCTTTCTGGGAGCACTGGGAATTGTGTATTCTGCATTTGTATTTTGCACATTGTGTGCATGTAAATATTTTACCAGAGTGTAAACAAGGCAGAGTCTTGCTGCCTTATTCACTGCAGTGTTTCCTGTGCTCCGCAGGGCCTGGCATGCAATAGCCACAGGGCTTGGCATACAGTAGCCACAGGGCCTGACATGCAGTAGGCACTCGATACATAATGCAGTATGAGTACAGTATACATGCATGTTTTTGTACAAGCATGTGTGTACAATGTGTACATCTCTGTGTGTAGAAGTTTTTGTGTGTGGGTACATGTGCGTATGTATTTATGTGTGTAAAGAAAAGTATTTGGGTAGGCCCAAAAGGGCCATTAGGGACTATTTTATTTTATTTTTAAATGTTTATTTATTTATGATAGTCACACACAGAGAGAGAGAGAGGCGGAGACATAGGCAGAGGGAGAAGCAGGCTCCATGCACCGGGAGCCCGACGTGGGATTCGATCCCGGGTCTCCAGGATCACGCCCTGGGCCAAAGGCAGGCGCTAAACCGCTGCGCCACCCAGGGATCCCCTATTTTATTTTATTTTTAAATATTTTATTTATTTGTTTTTTTATTTAAAACAAAGAAAGAGAGAGAGAGAGAGAATGGGAGGAGGGAGAGGTACAAGCAGATTCCAAGGTGAGCACCGGGCCAGTGTGGGCCCAATCCCACAACTCCAAGACCAGGACCCTGAGCCGAAACCAAGAGCAGGTTGCTCAACCAACCAAGTCGTCTAGGTGCCCCTAAGGACTATTTTAATGAATTCTAGCTAGGAGTTTAGCATTCATTCAGAGAAACATTTGGAAAATTATCATTTGTCCGCAGTGGAAGAAAGGATACCTTCTTCTTTAGTGGGTTGAATGGTGACCCCTCAAAAGATATGTGCTAACCCCCAGAACCTGCAAATGTGACCTTATTTGGAAGAAGGATCTTTGCAGAGATAATCAAATTAAGCATCTACTATAAGATCATCCTGGATTATCTGGGTATTTGCAGGATCCTGCCTGAAATCCAAAGACAAGTTTTCTGTGAGAGGAGAGGGAGCAATGTGACCACAGTGGCAGAGTTGGAAGATACAGCCAAGGAAGGCACGGGATGCCTGCAGGCACCAGAAGCTGGAAAGGGTGAGGCAGGATTCCCCCTAGAGAACCTGCACATCCTGCTGACACCTTGATTTCAGACTTCTGACCTCCAGAAGGGTGAGAGAATAAATTTGTGCTGTGTCAAGCCACTCGGTTTGTGGCAGTTTGTTATGGTAGCCACAGAAAACAAATACACTTTCCACTGGGCATATGAGAACTTGTGGGCAATTTGTCCAGAGCGCTTGTGTCCTGTGGGTGTGCACCCCCACATTCCACCTTGACTGCCAGCCCAGGGTGTGTACAACAGTACAGCAAATATCTGCAAGGAGTGGAGGAAACAGGCAGTGGATCTATGAGGGCCTGGCTGCAAAGGCCAAGTGGGGCTCAGACATCTGGAACCCTTCAGATTCACTGGCCTCTGGACAATTTCTGGATATAATGCTTCTGGGTCATTTCTTCTTGAGGATTAGCAGGGACCAGCAGGGAATGGAGAGGGAAAGGATGGTTCTTCTGCTTCCTGCAAACTGGTCCTTTTCCAGAGCACATTCCCAGTGAAGGGCCAGGCCTGCTGCAGCAGCGCCAGGGCTGCGAGGGGCACCGAAGGGGGGTGAGGGGCCTGCCACTGAGGCTTCAGGGAGCCGCGGCTCGGCCCGCGTGGCGTTGCGCCCACTGCCTTCCCGGCTCTCCGCTTAGTTTCCTGTCCCGGTTGCTTTTCCTTCTGTGTCCAACCTGGCCCTGGGATCTCTACTCCTGGGGGGTGGCCAGCTCCGCTTTCCTTGAATGACTGGCAAAAACAGCAGGGCCCGGCAGGAATCATCAGACGGGGAACGGGATATTTCTTCAGTCCCTGAAATACTGAGCCATTTCAACAGCTTCCTTGTAAGCTACGGAGTAAGGGACACTAACTTCCAGCGGAGATTCCTACCTTAACTAGAAGTCCACGCCACCGGGCATGAGTCAAATTGACTTTGTGTGCCTCCTGCTATGATGGCACCTCCCTTTTGGGGGTGTTCTTGCCCCCAGACAGCAGACAGACTCAAGTGGAAAACTATTTTATAAGTAACTAGTGTGCCTCAAAAGACGGAGGAAGAGTGAGGAAAGAGACAAAAGTGACATAACCAAAGGCAACACACAGATTATAAGGGAAAACTAGCTGTAAATACAGCCCCAGCACAAGGTGTGGGAACACCGGGCTCTGGGGCCCCACACAGACTGGGTTTGGCCACTACCGGCTGACAGAATCAGGCAGGGAGACGACTGGCAACAGAACAAGAAAGAGATTTATTTCAGCAAGGCCAACATCAGGAGGACAGCCGACTAACATCTCAAGACCGTCTCCAAGATGCCACAAATGTTTCTAGATTTCTACCAGGAAAGAGTGGGACAACAACAGTTGGAGGGTACCTGCAGGTGTGCAATAAAGGTCAGGTCATCACTGTCTTGGGGCCAATCACCAGCACAGTCTTGCTGGCTCTGGGCAGTCCTCATTGCTGGTCTGGTCTGGTTGGGGTCAACGTAGTTTCAGTTCCCATCAGGGGAGGCTTTGCATACAGGCTCTTTTGCCTGAGTTCAGAGAGAAGCTGGAAAGAACTTAATCAATTACAAAGTACAGACTGAGGTCAAAATGGGGGTCGACGAAATCCTCTCGGATTATGAATCCTATTCATAAATTTGAATATGGACTGTATGTGACATAAATTTGATAAATTTCCTTCACTGGATCATGATAAGAGAATGTCCTTGTTTTAGGAGATACCTATGAAGTAAAAAGGAACATAAGACACAATGTCTGTAATTTATTATCAAATGGTTCAAAAATAACGATGACAATTATATCTAGACAGACATCAAACAAATGTAGAAAATTGGTACATCAGCAGTTGGACACAGTAAATGATATATACACTGGAGTTAATTGTACTATTCTCACCAATTTTTTCTATGTTTAAAAATTCTCAAAATAAAGTTTAAAAAAAGCCAATAGAAAAAAAAAAAGCCAATAGAGCTTTTGTCTGTGAATTACAGACATAGAACAAAGTTAATTGATGATTTTTTTTTTTAACTTTTTTTAAGGGAAACGCTCTCCCACCATTCAATTTAATCCATCTCAGCAAACATTCCAAGGCCTTTTATGGGCCCAGAATGGCTTTGGGTGCTGCTGCAGAGAATACGCAGCAAAGTACAATACATCCCCTTCCTATCTGCTGAGAATGAGGGAGGACAACCAGACAAAGACACAGAAAACAAGAATGCAAATAGAGTGGGAAGAGTTTCTTAAGAAGTGTTAAGCTGGGCACAAGTCACAAAAGTCACAGAGAGACACTTTTGAGTGGAGTTGCATTTGCAGTGCATTTGGAGGTTGGCTGGATTTTCACAGCAGAGCTGGCTGGAGGTCAATGCAGGTGAAAGAATGTGTATGAGCAAAGGATTGGACATGGAGACCTGGGCACAGTGAGTGACTGTGAGACTGGTGAGCCAGTCTTCATTATCTTGAGTGCCTCTGTTAAGTACACTTGGGAGACTGCACAGTCTTCTACCCTCTTAGGCTCAGAGGCTGGGGTCTGAGGATTAAACTGGCAAACAACAGGTTAACAGGAGAAAACGTTATTATTATTGCCCAGGTATACAGGAGCCAACAAAGGAAGTAGTTGGCTTCTTAAATGGTTAGAGTTAAAAGCATAGATAGATATATAGATAGATATAGATGATGATATAGATGATGATATAGATGATGATATAGATGATGATATAGATATAGATGATGATAGATATAGATATAGATATAGATATAGATATAGATATAGATATAGATATAGATCTCCTTTGGGTAAATACCTAGTAGTGCAATTGCTGGGTCATAGGGTAGCTCTATTTTTAACCTTCTGAGGAACCTCCAAGAGGAAAACCTCTTCTGTTTTCCAGACTGGCTGCACTAGTTTGCATTCCCACCAACAGTGAAAGAGGGTTCCCTTTTCTCTACATCCTTATGATGTAGGAAAGACATTAGGGTTGAAGAAAGAATTCTTAAAATGTCTTTGGTGCAAAATGTTGGTTTTATTAAAGCATGGCGACAGGACCATGGGCAGAAAGAGCTGCCCTGGGGTCATGAGGTGTGACCCATTATATACTTTCAACTTGGGAAGGGTTTGAGGATAGAGTACTCTCTAAGGAATTTTGGAAGCAAGATTTCCAGAACCTTGGAGGGCTAACTATTGTTGGAACAAGGTCATTTATTACTGTTTAATAAAACCTTATAGGACCCTTCAGATGTACATCGGTGGGCCATGTGCTTGGAGGAGGATTGCCAACACGTGTCATGGAGCTTTTAGAGATAAAGAAAATTTCTAAAGGAATTTTTTTTTTTTTAATTTATTTATGATAGTCACAGAGAGAGAGAGGCGCAGAGGCAGAAGCAGGCTCCATGCACCAGGAGCCCGACGTGGGATTCGATCCCGGATCTCCAGGATCGCAGCCCTGGGCCAAAGGCAGGCGCTAAACCGCTGCACCACCCAGGGATCCCATCTAAAGGAATTTTTATATGTTAAAGTAGGCTTACAGGAACCTGGGTGTCAGGCAAAGATTGCCTTTTGTCCTTAGCAAATTATGAACACTGTGGCAGTTGGGTCCCTAGAGGAATGTCCCTCTGCCTGTTTCAAGGACCTGTCAATGGGCTGTAGGTAGTTAGGAAATTTAATAATTTCTCTTCTGCATTTGTTTGCCACATCACTTCCAACACCTGTTGTTTCCTGTGTTATTAACTTTAGCTTTTTTTTTGTTAAAATTTATTTTTTAATTTTTATTTATGATAGGCACACAGAGAGAGAGAGAGAGAGGCAGAGACACAGGCAGAGGGAGAAGCAGGCTCCATGCACCGGGAGCCCGACGTGGGATTCGATCCCGGGTCTCCAGGATCACGCCCTGGGCCAAAGGCAGGCGCTAAACCGCTGCGCCACCCAGGGATCCTAACTTTAGCTTTTTTGATTAGTGTGAGGTGGTATCTCATTATAGTTTTGACTTGTATTTCCCTGATGCTGAATGATGTTGAACATCTTTTCATGTGTCTGTTGGCCTTCTGGATGTCTTCTTTGGGAAAACATCTATTCATGTCTTTTTTTTTTTTAATTTTTATTTATTTATGATAGTCACAGAGAGAGAGAGAGAGAGAGAGAGAGGCAGAGACACAGGCAGAGGGAGAAGCAGGCTCCATGCACCGGGAGCCCGATGTGGGATTCGATCCCGGGTCTCCAGGATCGCGCCCTGGGCCAAAGGCAGGCGCCAAACCGCTGCGCCACCCAGGGATCCCTATTCATGTCTTCTGACCATTTCTAAACTGGATTATTTGGTTTTGGGTGTTGAGTTGGATAAGTTCTTTATAGATTTTGGATATTAACCCCAAATCTTTAACAGATATGTCATTTGCAAATATCTTCTCCCATTCCATAGGTTGAAGGGCTTATATTCTTTTCTTTTTTTTGCTGTATTTATTTTGTTTTTCACAAGCCCTTGTGATGAGGGCTTTCAATAGATCACAGTGAGGAAGCTGCTCTGCTACGTAGGAAACCTGGACCCAGGGATCCCTGGGTGGCGCAGCGGTTTAGCGCCTGCCTTTGGCCCAGGGCGCGATCCTGGAGATCCGGGATCGAATCCCACGTCGGGCTCCCGGTGCATGGAGCCTGCTTCTCCCTCTGCCTGTGTCTCTGCCTCTCTCTCTCTCTCTCTGTGACTATCATAAATAAATAAAAATTAAAAAAAAAAAAAGAGTTATAAAAAAAAAAAAAGAAACCTGGACCCAGAAGTAGGTCGTCTAAGAATGGTTTAACACCAGGTTCCCCATGAATCTGCATTGCATTGCATAATGTATGAGGGTGAAGCCCCTGAAAGACTTATATATATATATATATTTTTTTAAGATTATTTATTTATTTATTCATGAGAGAGGGAGAGGCAGAGACACAGACACAGGGAGAAGCAGACTCCGTGCAGCCAGGACCCCAGGATCATGCCCTGGGCAGGTGCTAAACCGCAGAAAGGCTTATATTCTTAACTTCATAGAAGAAAGGGGGGAGGATTTGAGTTTCTAGGGATATCAAAATGTGTTAAGTTAAATATACATGGGAAACTAATGGAAGATAAGGGTGATTGGTAGGGTTTGTTATGCAGATTTAAGTGATGAAGAGGGTCGAGAGTTCTCTCCAAATTGTTCTCTTCCTGATAAGATATAGGAGCATCTTTACAAATGGAAATTTCTTTTACAAAAGAGAAATGTAGGGGGATTCCTGGGTGGCTCAGGGGTTTAGCACCGCCTTCAGCCCAGGGCGTAATTCTGGAGACCCGGAATCAAGTGCCTTGTCAGGCTCCACGCAGGGACTTCAACAGAGCTGCCCTGGGGCATCTGCCTGTGTCTCTGCCTCTCTCCGTGTCTCTCATGAATAAATAAATAAAATCTTAAAAACAAAACAAAACAAAACAAAAGAGAAATGTATGCTCTGTTTCCTGCAGAAAAGGACAAAGAATTTGTGTTTTCTGTTTCTTTTTTCTTCTCCCCCATTTTCTGTTTCTTAATTGCCTTCAACTCAAAATAATCCTTAAGCCACAGTGGAAGATTTTTTTTTAAAGATTTATTTATTTATTCATGATAGACAGAGAGAGAGAGAGAGAAAGAGAGAGAGAAGCAGGCTCTCTGCGGGGAGCCCCACATGGGACTTGATCCCAGGACTCCACAGGATTGCACCCTGGGCCAAAGGCAGGAGCTAAACCACTGAGCCACCCAGGGATCCCCCACAGTGGTAGATTTTGAGGCGGCATCTTCTGATCTCTTTCACATGTAATTGAGTGGCATGCTCTATATTAAAATATAAGCCCAATAAGGACAGCAATGACTGGGATGCCTGGATGGCTGAGTGATTAAGCATCTGCCTTCTGTTCAAGGTGTGATCCCTGCAGGGAGCCTGCTTCTCCCTCTGCCTGTGTCTCTGCTCTCTCTCTCTCTCTCTCTCTCTCTCTCTGTGTCTCTCATGAATAAATTAATGAAATCTTAAAAAAAAAAAAAAAAAAAAAAGAATAGCAAGGACATTGCTGTGTCCTCAGCACCTAGAACAGTGCCTGGTGGAAGACACTAGTAAATGTCCTGAATCCCCCAGATCCTGTGGGAGGTAGCATATCCTTTCAGGAAGCTAATTGCCTTGGGAAAGGGAGCAATCAGGGTGGGAAGCAACTCGTAGCCTCTGCAACCTCTTTAACCAGGGAACGAAAACCAAGGCCACAGGTGAAAATGGCCCTCTGGAGTTGGCTCACAGGGGGCCCGAGCAAGCCCTGTCCAAGAGGCAAGGTGCAGGACAAGTCACTACACTTGGCAGCTGTTCCTGGTGTCAGGAGATTGCATCTGTGGGCACAAGGAAGGTTGTTCCCTGGAGCTCCTCCCATCCCTGGAGCTTCTTTCCTTTGAAAGTCAGAGACCCGCCTAAGAGTAGAGGCAGACCCCTGTCCAATGTACTCAGCTTCTCTAGTGTAACCTAAGACCCTCACCCTAGACCTCTGACTCCATGGTCTTCAAACCTGTTGGGGAGCAGAATTTATCCAGGGACTCTTTGAAAAATGAAGTGTAACAAACATACAGAAAACTGCACATGTGATTACAGTTGGATGAGTTTTCATGAAGTGAACAAGCTGGGTAATTTCCATGGTCAGGAACAGAATATCACCGACTAGCTTTTCTCAAGTCCCCTTGTGCTACTTCCCAATCATTATTCCAGTCGCTGTGCCCCACTCCATGGTTGGGGGGGTGACCTTTCTCCCAGAGCTTCTGCTTCATATGATTGACAAGAGGCTTGTTGTCTATTTTACAAAGCTGCACAGGTGGTTTATATTCATAGCAAGGTTTGAAAACCACTCCTGGAAATCACATAATCTTTTTTTTTAAGATTTTATTTATTTATTCATGAAAGACACACACAGAGAGAGGCAGAGACACAGGCAGAGGGAGAAGCAGGCTCCATGCAGGGAGCCCGATGTGGGACTCGATCCCGGGACTCCAGGATCACACCCTGGGCCAAAGGCAGCCTCCCAGCCTCCCATAATCTTTTTTGTTGTAAGTGGAGCTAGAGGATGCTTTGCTCCCAGTCTTGGGCTCAGCACCAGTAGCTGTCTGGCTGGGTTTACCAGACAGAACAGTGGGCATTTCCTGCATCTAGGGTCTGCAGAGCATGTGGGTAGTAGCTCAGAAAGCCCAATTAGTTGGTTCCAGCCTGGGCATGTGGCCCTTGCTCCCTGGCAGGAGTTCCATGAAGAGGTATTTTTGGAAGGTGCAGGAATTCTGTAGCCATTTGGAAAATGCCTGCTCATAGGCTAGGCTGGATTTTCATTTTAAAATGATGATGTGGCTGAGGGGCCTGACCTGGCCTGTTTTCCTGGATCTAGGGGAGGGGAAAGTGAAGAGGCATGCTCTTTTCTTTCCCTTTTCTTTAAATTGTATCACCATTTTCTTTCTGTCTCCAACCCCTCTATCCCACAAGCTTCAAGAGAACTGTGAGGTGTTGCCTGCAGCTCTCTGGCCCTTTGATGCTATTTGCAGGTAAGCGTTTCATTTTGTCCTAGGTCAGCCAGGACTTGGAGCTCACTTTAGGATGAAAGTTTAACCTAACCCTCAATTCTCCAACAAGGATCTTTGCCTCTGGAGCCCTTACCCTCTCTCTCTGCCCTCCCAGGCAGGACCTGAGTACCTTCCTATTCTCTTCCCTGTGTCCCTCTGCTTTGCCTTGGTGACCTTTATTGACAGCTGCAGCTTTTGACATTTCTATATGTGTCCATTAACTCGTCCATTCATTTAAGGCACTCTAGCCCCTGTACTGGGGACAGGACAGAGGGCTGGGCAGACAACCACCTCTGTCATCACCATTTCTGCCCTTATCCTTGAGACTTCCTTTTGTCCCCACTTTCCACTTCTCACACTTCTCCTGCAGCCACGTGGATGCTTTCTGAAGGTCTGTGCTCCTTTACTTGCACTGCAAAGATAGCCTGTCTTCCCATTTTCTGTTTCCAAGTCCCTTGCTCCTGACTCTTATTCCCAGCTGCCTTGGGCTGGGACACAGAATAAAAAAGGAGGAACTGGCATGATTCTCTTCCCCAGTTTTCCATTTCTGAGGGCCTCTTCCCACTTCCACCTCTTACCTCTGCAACCATCTTCTGTCCATGACAGATTCTGGAGTGGCAATGCCATGAAGGGAGATCTGCTGCCCCAAATACCAAATCAAAAGCAACATACCCCCAAAGTAAAACTGGTGGAGGGCTGTGCTGCCTCTTTAGTTCTCCTCCAATCCTGAACATTCCTAGATGTGTTGAATAGACTCTCCTTCCAGGAGGTGAGATACTGTGGTAAGGAGTCCTTATTCACACTGGGCCAGGCCTTCCTGGGAGATGAGTCCCTGAGGCAGGAGCTGTGTGAGACTGGCCTAACTGGGCAGTGGCTTCCAGGCTGTCCCTGGGGTATCAGTGACCACTTGTCCACTTCCTCTCTTTTTTTTTTTTTTTTTGGCCTGTGGGGGCTGCCTAGGTTGTTTGGAAGAAACAAGCTCTGGGTCCTTTGAATTGCTTCATTGGAGGTGAAGCTGTCTGTGCCCTCAGGTGAGGTTATCTGAGTCTGAGTAGATCACCTGAAAGAGGTAAGGCTGGGGAGGGAAAATACATACAGCATGATCACAGTATGTATCCTGATTATGTGGTTTATTAAGTTACACAAAGCCATGTACACATCATGTGAACCAGGGGTTCATATAGCCTTGAATGGTGAGTTTTGCAGAAGAGAGTTTTTTTTTTTTAAATTCTGAATTTGTTTTATTTTATATTTATTTTATTTATTTTTAAAATTTATTTGTTTTGTTTTATTTTTATTTTTAAAGATTTTATTTATTTATTCATGAGATACGAGAGAGAGAGAGAGAGAGAGAGAGAGAGAGAGAAAGGCAGAGACACAGGCAGAGGGAGAAGCAGGCTCCATGCGGGGAACCCAGCATGGAACTCTATCCCGGGACTCCAGGATCACACCCTGGGCCGAAGGCAGGCGCTAAACCGCTGAGCCACCAGAGATCCCCAATTTATTTGTTTTAGATAGAAATCAAGATACATGACAAGCTTTCACAAAGTGCCTGAGTATATAGATATAGTGAAAAATAAGTCTCTTTCCCATTCCTGTCCCCAAGTCCTTCAATTTTCCATCCAGGAATAACCACTGCTATGGTTTACTGTGCATCTTTCCAGAGATTTTTAAAAATTATTATTTAAATTCAATTACATAGTTTCAGATGTAGCAATCAATAATTTATCAGTTGCTTATCCTTCCAGAGATTATTTTTTTTTTAATCACTAGCATGTGTGTGTGAGGGTGTGTGTATTAAAAAAAATGCAAATGGGACTTTCTTCTTTTCACTTATGAGTATATTTTGGTGTCTTTTTCCTTAACATGTACTATGGGTTGGTGGTAGCTTTAGAAAGCAGAAAAAACTTTTTCCCAAATGACTCTGAGCTTTGCTTCACTTCAAGCAGGTCCTTGCTTCTGGCTCTTGGGGCCACCTAAAGCTGTCCTGCTCTGGGAGACATCCTGCTGGGGTGAAGGTGGCGCTAAACCGCTGAGCCACCCAGGCTGCCCACAATTCCCCTATTTATTTATTTATTTATTTATTTATTTATTTATTTATTTTTAATTTTTTAAAAATTTTTATTTATTTATGATAGTCACAGAGAGAGAGAGAGAGAGAGAGAGAGAGAGAGAGGCAGAGACACAGGCAGAGGGAGAAGCAGGCTCCATGCACCGGGAGCCCGATGTGGGATTCGATCCTGGGTCTCCAGAATCGCGCCCTGGGCCAAAGGCAGGCGCCAAACCGCTGTGCCACCCAGGGATCCCCAATTCCCCTATTTAAAGTACACATTTAATATATGCACAAAATTGGGACGCCTGGGCGGCTCAGCGGTTGAGTGCCTGTCTTTGGCTCAGGGCGTGATCCTGGAGTCCCACATCGGGCTCCTTGAAGGGAGCCTGCTTCTCCCTCTGCCTGTGTCTCTGCTTCTCTCTGTGTCTCTCATGAATAAATAAATAAAATATTTAAAAACACACACACATATATATATATACACAAAATTGTATAACCATCACACAATTTTAGGACATTTTCAACAGTTACCCCCAAAGGAAACCCTAGACCTATTAGCAGTCACTTCCCATTCTCCCCAGTCTGCTTAGCCCAAGACATTTACTAATCTACTTGCTATCTCTATGGATTTGCCTATTTTGGACATTTTATATAAAATGGACTTCTACAATATGGGGTCTTTTGTAACGATTTCACTTGGCATAATATTTTCAATATTGCAATCCACATTGTAGCATGTATCAGAACTTCATTCCTTTTTATGGCTGAATAATATTTCATCATATGGATATACCAAATTTTATTAATCAGTTGATGGACAGTTGTTTTCAGTTTATTGGCTATTATGAATAATGTTGCTATAGAGCATTCAGGTACAATTTTTTGCGTGTGTCTCACTTGAACACTACAGCAACTCTCTAAGATACATATTTTACAGATTTCATTCTGTAGATAACATTAGATAACATTCCAATATGGTTGACAGGAATTTTGAATATCTTTATTAGATTAGATCCCTGAGCCCATGCCTTTTTGCAATGTGTTCTGTCCATCAAGAAGAGGAGGTAAGGCAATCGAAGCATTTATTTGGAGGAGACATGGAGTCCACTGAAATTCAAAGTGTGCTCTGAATTTCAAGGATGCATTAGATCCAGCTTCTAAAGGCAAAAGCCACAAGGTTACATAAGTCGTTTTAACATAATTATGATTGCTGCTGGCTGAGTTTAGACTCATTAACACATAACTATTTAGCCGTCAGAGGTTAGCATTTTCTCTTTCAGTCCAAAGCAGAAGGTTAAGTGGAGAAGATGGTGGAGCTGAAACCAACAAGTTGCAATTGACAAAAGTAGAAAGTTCGATTGACGAAAGTCAAAAGTCTGAGGCGTTCCCAGAGTTGGACGAGGCCCTGCTTACTGCATTTTGAATCTCCTCTCACAGTTCATACAAGTGAGACACTCGCGTTGTCGGAAGCTGGTGTGGAGGAGTCGTCAGCGCCAACTGTTAACTTTCAGTTGGAAATTTCATCCCTCTCCCCAGCGTCGCTCGTTCCTTGGCCTTTTCTCCAGTTCTCACTTCTTTCTCTCCAGGATCAGTTCGCCTCCCCTGTGGTTGGGCCGCATCTCCCATCCCTCGCACTTCTGTGTGGGATGCAATATCGCGTGGATTCCCTCTCGGCCCCTGAGCTATTCCCAGGGAGTCTGGAACTCCTCGGCCAGAAGCGGCCGGAGAGGTGGGACTGGATGGAAGCGGCGGACGTGGGGGGGCGCCGGCTTGGAGAAGCTCCTTTTCTTGCCGCGTGCCACGGACCGCGTGGCGCACACCCCCAGCCGGGCGCGGTCGCCAGGGCAACCACCAGGCCCCGCAGGTGGCTGCCCCGGAGCCGTCGCGGGGAGCGCGCACGCGCAGGGACGCAGGCACGCCCGCCCGGCCGCGACGTCAGGTCCCTCCCGCTTGGTCCCTAACGCCCGCTGGACCCGGGCTATTCCAAGCACCGCCCCCAGCGGGCGGGAGCTAGCGAAAGTCACCAATCAGAGGGTCCGACACATCTCCCGGCCGGGCTGGCGGCAGCCAATCGCCGCATCCGTGAGATCCCGGGCCCGCCCGGGAGGCAGGCGGCCGGCGCTGAGGCAGCGACGGCGGGAGTCGCTGCTGAGGCGGCCGCGGGCGCGGGTCGCGTTGGCGCTGCTCCGCGGGGCCGGGCCGGGCTGGCGGCCGCTGGCGCCTGGCGGTGAGGGCGGGCTCCCGGGGCGGGCGGAATGGCCCCCCCCTAGGGCAGTGGGAGAAGCGGCCGAGCGCAGGATGCTGGGGAGGCGGCGCGGCGGCTCCTCGCTCATCCCAGGTAAGGGAGACGCCGCGCTCGCTGTGGCTCGGTGGGAGCGCCGCCCCGCCCCCGCCCCCGCCCCCGCCCGGCCCCCGCCCGGCCCCCGCCCCGGCCCCGCCGCCTTCCCGTCGCCGTGCCCCGCCTCGGGCCCCGGCCACTCTGCCCTGGCATCCCACTGCCCCGCGTCAGCCCGGCTCGCACGTCTCCGCATCCGTCCCCGGTGGCTGGGCGGGGGGGGGGGGGGGGCAGTTGTCCGGCCCCGCCCCCGCCCGGCCCGCGGCTCCCGCTCGCGCACCCGCTCCTCGCCGACCCTCCCCGCCTCTCCCCAGGCCCCTCCCCCCGGCCCCCTCCCCGGGACTCGCGGCGCTGGCACCGTTTCCCGGCCTCTGCAGCCCTTCGGGGCGCCTCCCGGGGATGAGCCCCTTCCCGCCCCCGCGTCCCGCCGGGATCACAGCGGACTTTGCCCGCACGAGTGCCGGGGTTTCGTTTCCGCAGTCGCCCTCGTCCCTGCCTTCTGCTGCCCGGTCCTCCGTACCTTTCAGTCTCCCCCGCAACCTCTTATGGCCCTGGGTTTTGCCCTTTTGCTCCCAGATGCGTTCGTCTGCGAACTCGACTCCTCTCCCCACTTTCATCCGTCGCACCCGAACCGTCAGCACTCTAGTGCTCTACCGGGTGCCAGATCTGTAGTTAACATCAGTCCGTCTTCCGAGGAGCTGCACGCGGAGCCCGTCGAGCCTGGCGCACAGTGGGCCGGGTGCACAGTCCGCCTCTCCTCCTCCAGATGGTGGTACAAGAGGCCCATGATCCAGAGGGATTCCACTCACTATTGGAGGAGTGATGTGGGACATGGCAGGACAGATTATTGAGCTCCAAGTGCGAGAGACGTTACATTATCAATTATTTACTCACTACGTTTATGCAGGAAGAAAACAAGTTGGCTATTTTTGTGTCAAGTATTGTTTTATATTCATTGGCTTTGTAAAGGATTCTTAGGGAGCTTCACAATATGGTTATTTCCTTACACACACACACACACACACACACACCCCGTTTATCTCCTCTCCAAAGTAGCATTGCGTGGAAGAAGTGGTTTGGTTTTTTTTTTTTTTTTTAAAGATTTAATTTATTTATTCACGAGACACACACACACACACACACACAGAGGCAGAGTCACACGCAGAAGGAGAAAAGCAAGCTTCGTGCAGGGAGCCCGATGTGGGACTCGATCCCAGGACCCCGGGATCACGCCCTGAGCCAAGGCAGTGGGTCATCTGCTGAGCCACCCAGGTCTCCCAGAAGAAGTGTTCACTTGTGTATCTCTCAGCTGGGGAGTCCAGCCCTGCAGGGAATTTTCATCCTTGAAGAGCCCGGGGGAATCAGGTGTAGAATTCTTGGAATCAGCTGCTGGAGGGATCAAACATGCTTGGGAGTGAAAGTTCTCACAAGTTTTGTGAGAGTGACAGAGGAGAGTATCTCTCCCTTTCCCCAACCCTCTTTCTGGCAATCAGAGGAAGCAACTACGGTCTTTTTTTTTTTTTTTTTTTTTGCAAAGAGTGAAGTAAATTTGACTTTTCAAAATCATAAAAGCTACATTACTGTCTTCAACTCATTCTTCCCACACTTGCTTTAATGGTCTACAAGCCAGGATCAAACTGTTGCTTTTCCAGAGCAGACTAGAGAAAATCATGTAAGTGACCTGGGTTGCTGCTCTAGACTTCTGGATTCTAACTTTACTCTTACCTCCTAGAATATTCTTACGTACTAAAATCTGAATGGCTTCTTAAAAGATTTTTACCATTCTCCTCCCTTCGTCCTGCTCTTGATGTTTCTTCATTGCTTATTTTGCAATCAGCAGAAAATTCACAAGAAATTGGTGGGCTTCAGCCCTGAACTCTTAAGAATCTGTCATTAAAAATGATAGTATGCCTATGCCTGTTTGATTTCTGATCTCATTTCCTTTTACCAGGGAACAAAGGGTCCTCCTTTCTAAGGCTAACATCTTTGATCTGCTCTATATTCTCATATTTTTCTCATCTTGCATACATGGTACAGTTTACACCTTCCAAAACAAAGATAAAAACCTTCCTTTGATGCTTCCCCCTTTTTTATTTTCTCTGATTAATGTAGTATTCCTTAGAGTTTCAATTTCTGTTCTTTTCTTTGTTCTCTAATTTCCTTGTGTGATTACACTTCCTATCCTAGCTTCAAATAGCACCAGTAGATTTATGGTTTTCAAAGATGTGTATTCAGTCCGCATTTTTCTTGAGTTTCAAGTTCTTTATTTTCATCACCTATTGGATAACTAAATTTGGATACTGAGTATTCCAAACTTGGTTATATTTTCTTTTCCCTTCCCTCTACTCACTGAGCCCCCTCAAGCACATACTCCTTGTCCTGTTTTAGGCCTTCACCCTAACTCTTGTTATTAGAAACCTTAGAATCCTCTTCTTTCACAGCTGGTCTCTTATTGCTCATATTGTTTCTACTTGAAATCTTTCTCTCTCTCTCTTCATTGCCAGAAGATTGGTTGAGGCTTGGGTTACATTTTTCCTGAACAGAGATGGTCATTTCCATCCCAAGCACTACTTCATTCACTTAACCCAGGCGCTACTGTAAAACCATCTGGGGAGCTTTTAAAGAATAAGGATGAGAGGGTGAAGGCTTCCATAGAGAGTTGGTTTGGTGTGGGGCCAAACCTTCTCATTTAAAAAATGCTTCCCAGGGCAGCTGGGTGGCTCAGTTGGTTCAGCAGCTGCCTTTCATTCAGGTCACGATCTTGGGGTCCTAGGATTGAGTTCCATGTCGGGCTCCCTGGTTAGTGCATTCTCTCTCTCAAATAAATGTATACATACATACAATTTTTATTTATTTTATTTTATTTTTAAAAAAATGTTTTATTTATTTATTTGAGAGAGAGAGAGAGGCAGAGACACAGGCAGAGGGAGAAGCAGGCTCCATGTAGGGAGCCCGACATCGGACTCAATCCTGGGTCTCCAGGATCACACCCCAGGCTGTAGGCGGTGCCAAACCGCTGCGCCACCAGGGCTGCCCACATACATACAATTTTTAAAATTAAAACATTGCTTTTTATGTGAGCTCAGGCTGAGAACTGGGCTGAGAGCTTGAAGAGGGAATGATAGAACCCTGAGAAATTACAGTATTTAACTCGTGAAAATTAGGATAAATGTCATTTTTCTTGGCATCATTAGTTGCTTACTTTCCTGGCACTTGGTACATGTACCATTAAAGTACATACCATTTTATTTAAATGATTTCTCGTGCACCTATTTTTGTCATGACAAGGAGTTTCTTGAGATCTAAGATCATGCCTACTGTTTTTTCTACACTACTCACGACGCTACTGACATCACATATGTGGGCTTTTCCCTTACGTTCTCCAACTCTCCAGACCCCTACTGGGTGTCCTACGAGTTAACCTAATTATGACACCACCTACCTGGAGTTTGTGCAGTCTCCACGGTGGAGAACTTAGCCCCTGCCCACCTCCTGTACCCCCCACTGCTACGCTAGTTGCAAGTCCCATGTTGTGACCTGCACTTTTGACCAGCTGACTGTAAATTGGGGCTTCCTACAATCCCCTCTTCCGATCAATAATTTGCTGTAATGGCTCACAGGACTCCAGAAAGCTCTTTACTTAACCATTACTTGCTTATTATAAAGGGTATAATTCAGGAACAGCAAATGGAAGAGATGCATAGGGCAAGGTATGTAGTAAGGGGCATAGAGCTTCCATGAGCTTCTGTGCTTTTCCTTGGGGGCACCATTCTCCCGACACCTTCATGTGTTCACCAACCCAGAAGCTTCTGATTCCCTTCAGTTAGGGTGTTATGGAGGCTTCGTTATGTAGGCATAATCATTGGTTGATTGTGATAAACTCAATCTGCACCTCTTTTCCCCATCTTGAGGTCAGAGGTTGGTTCTTATGGCAACCACCCCTCATTCTCCAAGATATGGTTGAAAGGGGCTTATTATGAGTAACAAAAGATGCTCTTCTTACCCCATCAAGAAAATTCTAAAGGTTTTAGCTCTGTGCCAGGAGCCAGGAATGAAGACTGGATATATATTCTATAATAATTATATCACAGTGTTGTAATATGTTATTTATCTTTTTATCACTGCCTTGTACAGTACTTAGTATATTTAAAAACGATAAAAATTAGTTGAGTGAGTCAGTTGGTAAATAATGTGAAACAGATCTTGAATTCACAGTTTTGCAAGATGACCATCTGTTTGTTTCTTGGCTGATTAACAGGTCATTAGTCATACTTGCATAGTCATTCTTGTTTAAAAAAACATATATATTAGTAATAAATTAGTGGATTAAGATAAATAATATTTGCTCTCATACTTGGCTTTTTTTTTTTTTTTAATTTTTATTTATTTATGATAGAGAGAGAGAGAGAGGCAGAGACCTAGGCAGAGGGAGAAGCAGGCTCCATGCACCGGGAGCCCGACGTGGGATTCGATCCTGCGTCTCCAGGATCGCGCCCTGGGCCAAAGGCAGGCGCTAAACCGCTGCGCCACCCAGGGATCCCTCATACTTGGCTTTTAACATAGTTAAGCTGTTACATGATTATAGAGGTTCATTCAGGCTTCCTCTTTAGCAGATACTATTTATTTATTTTAAAAAGATTATTTATTTATTCATGAGAGACAGAGAGAGAGAGAGAGGCAGAGACAGAGGGAGAAGTAGGCTCCATGCCAGGAGCTCGATGTGGGACTCAATCCTGGAACTCCAGGATTTCGCCCTGTGCAGAAGGCAGGTGCTCAACCGCTGAGCCACCCAGGTGTCCCAGCAGATACTATTTAAAATGGATCTTATGGATTGTTGAGACATATGTATCTTCCATCTTCTTTAAACAAATAACTCTGATTTGAGGCTCATAAGTTTTGGAATTTTCAAGTAGAACAAAAACTGGGACACCTGGGTGGCTCAGGGGTTAAGCATCTGCCTTTGGCTCAGGGCATGGTCCTGGGATCGAGTACCCCTGCATCAGGTTCCTGGCATGGAGCCTGCTTCTCTCTCTGCCTATGTCTCTGCCTGTGTCTCTCATGAATAAATAAATACAATCTTAAAAAATAAAATAAAAAAAAGTAGAACAAAAACTATCAAATTGATAAAAGATCTTGAACAGTGACAGAACTTTTTTTTTTAGAACTCTTTTTAAGAGAATTAAGAAAGTAGAGAATATGCATTAAGCCATCTACATATATGTATCTAATTGGCATTGGTGTTTGTGAGGGGGAAATCTGTAATTCCCAAATATTTACTGTTATAAGAAAAACCTGTAATTGCTCATTTAATGGTCCCATATACATTGTGATTTGTTAGTACTAAGATATAAACTGTGGAACTTTTGTTTTTTAGTTTTCTTAAGATCTTTTCAGCTGTTTCTCTTTGTAGAATTTGTGGTTGACGACGACTCTTACAGCATTTGAAAATGTTGTGCCACCTCTCTTAGACCTCCATGATTTCAGATGAGAAATCCTCTATTATTGGAATTTGTGTTTTCCTTGAGGTGGTGTATTTTTTTTAAAGATTTATTTATTTATTTATTTATTTATTTATTTATTTATTTATTTATTTATTTATTTATTTATGATAGAGAGAGAGAGAGGCAGAGACACAGGAGGAGGGAGAAGCAGGCTCCATGCAGGGAGCCTGATGCGGGACTCCATCCCGGGACTCCAGGATCGTGCCCTGGGCCAAAGGCAGGCGCTAAACCGCTGAGCCACCCAGGGATCCCCCAGGTGGTATATTCTTTCTCCCTGGCTGCTTTAAAGGCTTTTTCTTTGTCTTTAGTTTTCAGAAGTTTAATTATGATATATCTTGGCAGGAATTTGTTTGGGCTTAACCTATTTGGAGTTCTGTTAGCTTTTTATTTTTAGTTTTTAAAGTAGGCTCCATGCCCAATGTGGGGCTTGAACTCACAACCCTGAGATCAGGAGTTGCATGCTCTACTGAGTGAGCCAACCAGGTGCTCCTATGTTAGCTTTTTGAACTGTAAGTTTATGTCTTTTGCCATTTTGGATGTTTCAAGTTTTGGATGTTTCAGCCATTTTTAGAATGATTTTTCAGGGGCACTCTCTCTCTCTGTGACTGTGAAAATACAACTCTTAGATCTTTTGTTATAATCTTACAGTGCATGAGGCATTTTTTCCCTCTGTTGTTTAGATTGGGTAATTCCTTTTGTTCTACTTCCGCTTTCAACTTTTTTTCATCTCTTGTATTCATTCTGTGATTGAGCCCATCTAATGGCTTTTTGTTTTGGTTATTTTTCAGTTCTGTAATTTCCATTTGTTTCTTTTCTGTATTTGCTATTTCTTTGGTAAACTTTTTTGTTTGTTTTAATAGTATATCACTGCTCATTAAAGCATGATGGCTACTTTAAAATCCTTGTCAGGTAATTCTGACATTTGATTCATGTGTGATATTATATATGTTAATTGTCTTTTCTAAAATTCAAGTAATTTTCCTGGTTCTTGGTATGATGATTGACTTTTTTTGATTATATCCTAGACATTCTTGATATTTTTTTTGGAGACCATGGATGCTATTTAAATCTTTTGTTTCAGTCAGCAGCCAGCCCAAAAGATTTAGTGGGTAGGTTCCAGCTTACTCTTTTTGGTAACAGCTTTGTTGAATTATAAGTCACATACCATACATTTGCCCATTTGAGGTATACAATTTTTTATCGAGTTGTACGTTCATTACTGCAATCAATTTTAGAACAGTTTCATTACCCCACAAAGAAACTGCATACTCCTTACCTGTCACCCCCAGCTGTCCCACTTATCATCCCCTCCATCTCTAGGCAACTACTGATCTGTTTTCTGTCAATGTAGATTTGCCTTATCTAAATATTTCATGTAAATATAAAAATACAAATTGTTCTCTTTTGTTACTTGGTTCTTTCACTTAGCGTAATGTTTTCAGTGTTCTTCCATGTTCTAGAATATACCAGCATTTTGTTTCTTTTTATTGCTGAATAATATTCCATTTTATAGACATACCGCATTTTATTTATCCATTAATCTGTTAACAGGTGTTTAGATTGTTTCCTCTATTGGGTATTATGAATAATGCTGCTATGAACTTCTGAGTACAAGTTTTCGTGTGGACATGAATTGTTGGGTCATATGGTAATTCTAGAACTCTAACATTTTGAGGAACTGCCAGATTGTTTTCAAAAGTGGTTGCCCCATTTCATATTTCTGCCTGCAATGTATGAAGGTTCCAATTACTAAGCATCCTCACTAACTCTTGTTATTATCCGACTCTATGATTCTAGCCATTCTAATGGGATGAAGTAATATTTTGTGGTTTTGATTGCATTTCCTTGATGGATAATGATGTTGAGCATATTTTCATGTGCTTTTTGGCTATTTGTATATATTTAGAGAAATCTGTATTCTTTTGCCCATTCTCAAATTAAGTTGTCTTTATTGTTGTAAGATGTCTTTATATAATCTAGGTACTTAGCTATATGATTTGTAAATACAAACATCCCATTCAGTGAGTGTCATTTCACTTTCTTGATGGTGTCCCTTTCAAGCACAGAGGTTTTTCATTTTGGTGAACTTCAGTTTATTTATTTTTTCTTTTTTTGCCTGTGCTTTAGGTTTCATTTTTTTGTTGTTTTAAGTAGGCTCCATGCCCAATATAGGGCTTGAACTCATGACCCCAAGATCTAGAGTGACATCTTCCACCAGCTGAGTCAGCTAGATGCCCCCTTTAGGGTTCATATTTAAGAAACCATTGCCTGATTCAGGGTCATAAAGACTTACTCTGTATTTTCTTCCAAGAATGTTAGAGTTTCATCTCTTACATTTAGGTGTTCTATCTTTTTTGGTGAATTTGTATATAGTGTGAGATAGAGGTCTAACTTCATGGTTTTGCTTATAGATGTTCAGTTATTTCAGCACCATGTGTTGAAAAAACTATCCTTTCCTCCACTGAATTATCTTGGCACCTTTTTCCAGTTGGAATTTTGGCAGGAATTGCATTGAACCTGTAGATCAATTTGAGGAATATTACTATCTTAACAGTATTAGTATTCCAGTCCATTAACATGAAATATCTTTTCATTTATGTAGATATATTTTTTTAAGATTTTACTTATTTATTTGAGAGAAGAGAGAGCAGAGAGCATGAGCACATGGATAGGGGGAGGGACAGAGGAGGAAGGAAAAGCTGACTCCCCACTGATCAGGGAGCTGGATGTGGGGCTCCATCCCAGGACCCTGAGATCATGATCATAAAGGCAGGTGCTTAACTGGCTGAACCACCAAGGTGCCCCCTTTTATTTAGATTTTAAATTTCTTTCAATAATGTTTTCTAGTTTTACATGTTTAACAATTGCATTTTTTTGGATAAAATTTGTTTCTTAATATTTTATTCTTTTGATGCTATTATAAATGGAATTATTTTCTTAATTCTATTTTTTAGAAGATTTTATTTATTTGTTTAAACATTTTATTTATTTATTCATGAGAGACACAAAGAGAGAGGCAGAGACATAGGCAGAGGGAGAAGCAGGCTCCATGTGGGGAGTGTGATGTGGAACTCGATCCCAGGACAATGGGATCACACCCTAGGCTGAAGGCAGACACTCAACCACTGAACCACCCAGGCATCCCAGATTTTATTTATTTATTCATGAGAGACACACAGAGAGAGACAGAGACCTAGGCAGAGGGAAAAGCAGGCTCCATGCAGGGAGCCCAATGCAGGACTTGATCCCAGGACCCAAGGACCCCAGGATCACGACTTGAGCCAAAGGGAGATGCTTAACCACTGAGCCACCCAGGTGCCCCTCTTAATTCTATTTTTGGATGGTTATTTGTAGTATATAGGAACATAGTTGAATTCTGTATAGTAGTTCTGTATCTTACAAATATCCCTAACTAATTTAACAGTTCTGGTAGTTTTTTAATGAGTTGTTAGGATTTTAGATACATGTGATGTGTCATCTCTGATGAGAAAGAAGTAGTCTCATTTTTTCCCTTCCAATCTGGATCCTTTTAATTTTTCTTGCCTTGGCTAGAACCTACTGTATAATATTAAATACAAATGGTGAGAGCAGACATCCAATCCAGTCTTGTTGTTGATCTTACAGGGTAATCATTAAGTGTGAGGTTAGCTGTGGGTTTTCTTTTTTTTTAAGATTTTATTTATTCATGAGAGACACAGAGAGAGAGGCAGAGACACAGGCAGAGGGAGAAGCAAGCTCCCCACAGGGAGCCCGATGTGGGACTTGATTCCGGAACTCCAGGATCATGCCCTGAGCCAAAGGCAGGTGCTTAACCTCTGAGCCACCCAGGTGTCCCAGCTGTGGGTTTTTTCTTTAAAAAAAAAAAAAAAAAAAAAGATTTTATTTATTCATGAGAGACAGAGAGAGAGAGAGAGAGAGAGAGAGAGAGGCAGAGACACAGGCAGAGGGAGAAGCAGGCTCCATGCAGGGAGCCCGATGTGGGACTCGATCCCAGGTCTCCAGGATCATACCCTGGGCTGAAGGCGGCACTAAACCGCTGCACCACCCGGGCTGCCCAGCTGTGGGTTTTCTTATATGTCCTTTTTCATGTTGATGACGTTCTCCTCTATTTCTGACTTAGTCTTGTTTTTATCATGAAAGAATGTTGAATTTTGTCTTTTTTTCAGTGCCTATTTAGATGATTGTGTGCTGTATGTCATTTACTAATTTGATGTATGACATTAGTTGACTTTCATATGTTGAAACAATCATACATGCTTGGGACAATCCATGCTTGGTCATGGTTTATGTATGATCATCCTTTGTGTATGTTTCTGGATTTGGTTTGCTGGCATTTTCTCAGGAGTTTTGCATTTATATAAGTAAATATATATTTGTAGTTTTCTTGTAGTGTCTTTCTCTGGTTTTGGAATCAGGGAAAACTGGTGTCACAGAATAAATGGAGACGTGTTTCCATCTCTTCTGTATTTTGGGAAAGTTTGTTAAGGATTGGTATTCATTCTTAAGTTTTGGTAGAATCCACTAGTGAAACCATTTGATCTTAGACTTTTCTTTACTTGTTACGGCTTTTATTCAGAGAATTTCTTTGTGAATAGATTTTAGAACTTTGTGTCTCCTAGAAATTTATCCCCTTCATCTAGTTATAAAATTTAGGCAGCCCTGGTGGCTCAGCGGTTTAGTGCTGCCTTCAGCCCACGATGTGGACCTGGGACCCGGGATCGAGTCCCACGTCAGGTTCCCTGATGGAGCCTGCTTCTACCTCTGCCTGTGTCTCTGCCTCTCTCTCTCTCTCTGTCTCTCATGAATAAATAAATAAAATCTTTAAAAAAATAGTTATAAAATTTGATTACAGCTGTTTGTAGTATTCCCTATAATTCTTTACAATAATTTTTATTTATGTAAGGTAATAATTACTTATTTAGTAATTTGGGTCTTTTTCGTTCTTGTTTAATCTAAATGATTATTTATTCTGTTGATCTTTTCAAAGAACCAACTTTTTATTTTGTTGATTTACTTTCTTTTTTTTCTCTATTGTATTTAAGTCACTGTAATTCTTTCTGTTTACTGGCTTTGGGTTAGTTTATTCTTTTTCTGTTTGTTTTTTTAAGATTTATTTATTTATTAGAGCATGCAGACAGGGGGAGGGGCAGAGGAAGAGGGAGAGAATCTTAAGCAGACTCCCATAGAGTGCAGAGTCAGATGCAGGGTTCCTTCTCAGAACCCTGAGATCATGATCTGAGTCATAATCAAGAGTTGGAGGCAGCCCGGGTGGCTCAGCGGTTTAGCGCCACCTTCAGTCCAGAGCCTGATCCTGGAGACCTGGGATTGAGTCCCATGTCAGGCTCCCTGCATGGAGCCTACTTCTCCCTCTGCCTGTGTCTCTGCCTCTCTGTCTCTCTCTCATGAATGAATTAAAAAAAAAAAAAAAAAAGAGTTGGATGCTTAACCAACGGAGCCACCCAAGTGTCCCTTTTTTTTTACTGATTTCTTAAGGGAACAGTTAGTTGGTTGTTTTGAGATCTTTTTTTAAAGTTTTAAACTATTTAAGATTTTATTTTTTAAATTTACATTTAATTGGCATATAACATTGTGTTAATTTAAGGTGTACAACATGTTGATTTGAGATTTTTTTTTTTAAAGAATTCTTTTTTTTTTTTTTAATTTTTATTTATTTATGATAGTCACAGAGAGAGAGAGAGAGGCAGAGACACAGGCAGAGGGAGAAGCAGGCTCCATGCACCAGGAGCCCGACGTGGGATTCGATCCCGGGTCTCCAGGATCGCGCCCTGGGCCAAAGGCAGGCGCCAAACCGCTGCGCCACCCAGGGATCCCGAGATTTTTTTTTTTTTATAGATATTTACACTACAAATTTTCGTTACATCAGAGCTCTTGCTGCTTTTGCTACATCCCATAAGTTTTTTTTTTTCTTTTAAAGATTTTATTTATTCATGAGAGACAGAGACAGAGAGAGAGAGAGAGAGAGAGAGAGAGAGAGAGGCAGAGACACAGGCAGAGGGAGAAGCAGGCTCCATGCAGGGAGCCTGACGTGGGACTCAATCCCGGGTCTCCAGGATCATGCCCTGGGCTGAAGGCGGCGCTAAACTGCTGAGCCACCCGGGCTGCCCCAAGTTTGTGTTTTTATCTCAAAGTATTTCCTAACTTATCTTGGTATTTCTTTTGTGGCTCATTGGTTATTTAGAAGACTGTTCTGTAAATTTTCACATATTTGCAAGTTTCTCAAATATTTTAACTGATAATGCTTTCTAATTTTATTCTTTTGTGGTTGGAGAATATATTTTATATGATTTCACTCCTTTACATTTATTGAGATTTGTTTATGGCATATCATAGGGAATGTTCTATGTGCATGTGAAAATGATATAAAGCTTGGACTGTTTGATAGATGTTTGCTAAGACTACTTGGCTTATAGTTTGTTCAAGTCTCTTTCCTTGATAATCTTTTGTCTGATTGTTTTATCCAGTATCAAAAACAGAGTAATGAATTCTCCAAATATTGTAGAATTATCTATTTCTTCCTTTAAGTCAGTTTTTCCCTCTTGTGTTTGGAAGTACTGTTGTTAGGTGCATATGTGTTTATAATTTTTATATCTTCTTGATGGATTTCAGTTCTTATAATTATAAAGTGCCCTTTGTCTCTAGTAACAATTTTTATCTTTAAGTTCCTTGTATACAATGTTAGTATAGATACTCCAGTTTTTTCATTAGGGTACATGGTGTACCTTTTTACCTTGTTTTGCTTTTAGCCTATTGGTTATTGACTAAAGTATATCTTGTAGGAAACTTATATTTGGGTGATTTAAAAAAATTTTTAATTCAGATTCCAGTTGACCCATTGATTTAGTAGCATGTTTACATTACAAGGATACATATTTAACCTGTATGTTTGTGATCTTTTCAGTCTTTTTCTTGTGGTTGACTTCTAGTTTCATAGCATTGTGGTTAGAAAAGGTGCATAGTATGATTTTAATCTTTTTGTATTTGTTGAGGCCTGTTTTGTAGCCTAATATGTGATCTGTTCAGGGGAATTTTGCATGTGCACTAAAAAAAGAATATGTTTTTGCTGTTTTAGGTTAAAGTGTTCTGAACTTAATCTATTAAGTCCATCTGGTCCAGTGTGTCATTCAAACCCATTGTTTCTTTCTTTATTTTCTGTTTAGATGATCTGTCCATTGATGTGAGTTGTTAAAGGTCCTTACTATTGTTGTATTACTATTATTGAATTCCTTTATGTGTGTTATTGTTTTATGTATTTGGGTGCTCCCATGTTGGATGCATAAATATTTACAAATATTATATCTTCTTTGTTGGATTGTCCCTGTTATATAATGCCCTTCTTCATCTTTTTTTATAGTCTTTGTTTTAGTTTATTTACTTACTTTTTACGATTTTATTTGTTTATTTGTTTATTGAGAGAAAGAGTACAAGCAGGGAGAGTGGCAGGCAGAGGGAGAAGGAGAAGCAGGCACCCTGATGCAGGGCTTGATCCTAGGGCCCTGGGATCATTAACTGAGCTGAAGGCAGATGCTTTATTTATTTTTTTTATTTTTATTTTTTTTTAATTTTTATTATTTATGATAGTCACACAGAGAGAGAGAGAGGCAGAGACACAGGCAGAGGGAGAAGCAGGCTCCATGCACCGGGAGCCCGATGTGGGATTCGATCCCGGGTCTCCAGGATTGCGCCCTGGGCCAAAGGCAGGCACTAAACCGCTGTGCCACCCAGGGATCCCCTGAAGGCAGATGCTTTAAACAACTGAGCCACTCAGGTGCTCCCACAGTCGTTGTTTTAAAGTCTAGTTTGTCCAATATAAATTGCTACGCTGGCTTTCTTTTGACATCCATTTGCATGATAGATGTTTCTCCACCCATTTTTGCTCTGCAGGTGTCTCTAGGTCTAAAATGAACCTCTTGTAAGGCAGCATACAGATGGGTCTTGTTTTTTTTTATTAAGATTTATTTATTTGAGAAAGAGAGAGAGTTGGGCAAGGGACAGAGGGAGAGAATCTTCAAGCAGACTCCCCGTTGAGTGCAGATCCCAACTCAGGGGCTTGACCCCACTACCCATGAGATCATGACCTTAGCCTGAACCAAGAGTATAATGTCAACCAACTGAGTCACCCAGGCCACCATTTTCCTTTCTTGGTATAAAATTGCATGATTTTGTTTGTTGTGGTCCATTTTGCCAGTCCTCTTTTTGGGAGTGTGGAATTCTTTATATGTAATGTAATTAGTAATATATTAAGTTTTATGTTTGCCATTTTGCTGTTTGTTTTCTACATGTCTTACATATTTTTAGTTTTTCTGTTACTCTTTTACTCTCTTCTTTTGTATTATTTTCCTATATATATGTTACTTTTATTTCTTTTATCATAATCTTTATTTTCTTGGTGATTACTATTTTAATATCTTAATGTAGTTCAGGTTGATACCAACTTAATGCTAATAGTATGCAAAAGCTGGGGCACCTGGGTGGTTCAGTCAGTTAAGCGTCTGACTCTTGATTTTGGTTCAGGTCATGATCTCAGGGTTGTGAGATCAAACCCCACATTGGGCTTTGTGCTGAACATGGATCCTACTTAGTATTATCTCTTTCCCTCTGCCGTTCCCTCACCACCTGCTCTCTCTAAAAAAAATAAAATAATAATATGGAAACATTGCTTTAATAGAATTCTTTTCATTTCTTCTTCCCTGTGTTCATGCAAATTTCACATTTTACTTTAGAAAAAGCCCATCAACTTCAGCTTTATAATTACTGCTTTATGCAAGTGTATTTTAATCCAGATAGGAAAAGTGTTCTTAACAAACATTTTTTTTTTTAAAGTAGGCTCTACCTCCAGCGTGAAGCCCAATGTGGGACTTGAATTCACAATCCTGAGATAAAGAGTCAGACTAAGCCACTAACTAAGCCACCCAGGTGCCCCCCAAAATATTTTTATATTGTCTTTTATATTTGTATAGCTATCTTTATTTGGTGCTGTTTATTTTTTCATGTGGATATGGGTTACTTACTAATGCTTTCATTTTATCATTAAGGACTCCCTATGTTTTCCGTTAAATTTAGGATTTCAGCCACTTATATAAATTTGATTTTTCCTTCTGAGATTACTGTTATATGTATTTTGGTATGCTTGATGATAATCCACAAGTCTGAGACTGAGTTCATTTTTCTTCATTAAAAAAAAATTTCTGTTCTTTAGACTGGAAAATTGGTCTGTGTTTAAGTTTGGTGATTCTTCTACCTTAAGTCTACTGTTGAGCCTCTTTTTTTTTTTTTTTTTTTTTTTAAACTGTTGAGCCTCTTTAGTGAGTTTTTCATTTCAATTATAGTTTCAAATTCTAAGATTTCCATTTGGTTGTTCTGTATTTAAATTAAAAAAAAAAAGATTTATTTAGAGAGTGTGAGCAAGAGGGAGGGCAGAGGGAGAGAAAGAGAAAGTTATACAAATAACAAAAGCCCTGGGAATATTTATTTTAGAGGGAGAGCATGAGCTGGAGAGGGGGAGAGGGAGAGATGGATAGAGAGAGAAGCAGACTTTCCACTGAATGCAGAACCCTATGCAGAGCTTGATCTTAATGACCCTGAGATCACGACATGAGCCAAAATCAAGTTTGTCACTTAACCAACTGAGCCACCCAGGTGCCTTAAGGGAGAGAAAATCTTAAGCAGACTCCATGCTTAGCATGGAGCCTGACACAAACCTCAGTCTCACCACTTTGAGATCATGACCTGAGCCAAAACCAAGAGTCAGAGGCTTAACTGACTATGCCACCCAGGTGCCCCTTGGTTCTTTAAAAAATTTTTTATTCCTGTTGATATTCTCTGTTTGGTGAAAAATTATTCTCATAATTGCCTTTGATTCTTTGGACGTGGTCTGTTTAGTTCCTTGAACGTATTTGCATTATCTGACTTATAGTCTTTGTCTAGTAAGTCCAACACCTGAGCTTCCTCAGAGATAGTTTTTACTGATTTTTTTTTGTCTCATTGTATGAATAATACTCTCTTTTTGTGTGTGTGTGTCTCATAATGATTTGTTGAAAAATAGATATTTTTAATAATGTAATGTAGCTACTCTGGGAATAAAACATCTCTTTCCTAACATTTATTGTTGTTATTTGTTTCATTACTTTTGGGGATAAATTCTTTACATTCTACATTGTTTGTTCTGTATAAGCACTGACGTCTACTTGATTAGCTTAGTGGTCAGCAAATAATTAGACAGTTTTCCTTAGATATTGAACCTGTAGTCTTCCAGCCTTTGCTGAAGGGTTTTCTCAGTGTGTATGTGGGTGTGGGTGTGGGTGTAGGTATCGGTGTGGGCCTGTGTGTTGTGGCTTCTTTCATGCAGTAGCAGTTTACACTGTGCCTTAGCCTTCATTTCTGGGGTATGTAGAATATCAAGCCAAGGATGATAGATTAGGACCTTTCCTAGTCTTTCCTGGGCATGTGTATGCCTTCTAGATACTCAGGAGCTTTTCTAGGTTCTCTATGTACCCTCAGTTTTTCCTTTTAAGTTTTTTAAGGAAAATTTTGTTTGCCTTAACTGTTTGTCACTGAGGACAGCTGTCTCTGATAATTTTTAACAAAAACCCTGGGAATAGGATGGTTCACATGTGGGCTAGGAGTCCTCTGAATATAAGCCCTGAGTGTGGAGGTTTTCCAGTGAGCTGCTAGACAGTTTAAATAGTGACAGTTTTCCAGAGATGTGGTTTTGCGGGAAGTTCCTAACCTCTTCTGCCCTTATTTTTTTTTTTTTTTTTCTTCTGCCCCCTTAAGTGGCTACTGGACTGCTGTTGTTCACATCTACCATGTTTGCAGGTTAGGTTGTTAGTTTTCCAAGGCTTCCATAGAGCTGGGGAGAGGGAAATAGGGCAAGTTAAAATGTTGTAAAGCTGTGTTTACTGAAAGTCAGCTATTTTTCCTGAATAAAAGTTTCTTGGATTGTCGCAAGTCTTTGGTTGATTTTTAGATTTTTGAAAACATTGATTTTGACTGTTGTTGCCAGTATCTCATTACTTTTATAGAATATCAGACTTTTATTTTAGGTCCTTATTCTGCCATGCAAGATGTGCTTCCTCCAGCCTTTTCTTGGCATTTATGTGGTAGGGGTTTATGTGGTACATTTTAGCAGATTTGTTTAGGTAACTGACAAGTCCAAGATTATACAATTCTGTTTTTCCAGTTTTATTTGCTATTATTCCCCTATAATCAGCGAAGCTGATTAATATTTTTTGAATATGTGCTATCTTCTTCCACCTTGAGGCTTCTTATTTTCTCTGCTCAAAACACTCTTTCCTCCGTCACTCCCACAATGGGAGTCCTACTTATCTTCTAAGATTTATTCTGTGATGTCATTTTCCTCTATCCTTTTATGAGCCCATGGATGTGATTCCATTCTCTCTTTCTTTCCTTTCTCTCTCTCTCTCTCTCTTCCTTCCTTCCTTCCTTCCTTCCTTCCTTCCTTCCTTCCTTCCTTCCTTCCTTCCTTCCTTCCTTCAGATTTTATTTATTCATGACAGACACAGAGAGAGAGAGAGAGAGAGAGAGAGAAAGAGAGAGGCAGAGACACAGGGAGAGGAAGAAGCAGGCTCCATGCAGGGAGCCCGACATAGGACTCGATCCCAGGTCTCCAGGATCATGCCCTGGGCTGAAGGTGGCGCTAAACCGCTGAGCCACCCGGGTTGCCCTGATCCTTTCTTTAAATTCCTGTATGTCTTTTTTTCGTACCTTTTGTGTATATACCTCTTAATTATATCATATAATATGTATAATTTTTTATTTTCTCCTTCTGCTAAGTTAGTTCTCTGAAGGCAAATGAGGAATCATAGTTACTTATATGTTTGATAAATGTTTGTTTAATTGGAATGTAGGAGTGAAGTTTCATAGCAAGAATGTTCCATGTTTTAGGTTTTATTATTACTAGGGTCACATTTTATTCATTCATTATTGAACCCAGGGAAATGGTCTATCCTGGAAAATTTAAATAATTTAAGTATTATATGGCTGTACATACACATACAATCCTTGAAGATGTATAAGAACATAAAATGATAAAGGCAAAATTCAATTTTTCCAGTAGAGATTGTTATAGTTTGTAGTCAGAGGTTTGATGCACTGTTTTTTTAAAGAGATCACAAAATTCCAGCTCTGAGTAACTGTGTCAGAGGCATAATTTCTTATGACAGAAGTGGGGACTTATTTACATGTGAGAGTAACTGTGCTAAATTAAAACTAAACTGACAAAAACCACAGGAAAGATTGAGCTAATTGCCGTGCTAATTTCTAGGTTCCATATATGTCTGTTATCTCTTAGGACCAGACTTAGTTTTCCATTCTTAATCCCATCTAAATGAAGCCTTCATGGATTAGCAGCAAGTGTATAAATGTGCATGTGATGCTCATTTATGCAAATGAAGTACAATACATACATGGATTTAGAGTTTTCTGTCATCTAATTAGATGTGAGATGTTGATAATAGGATAGTTGCGAAGCTGGGTATTTTTTAAACTATATGCTAATGAAAGCCTTGTAGCAATATTGCATGGTCTTATATTCACTTAATTTGAACCATACTTGTTGCATACATGGCTTTTTGTTCCTGCCAAGCCTAATGTCTGAGCAGCACCATGGAATAGCTGTTGCAGCTTCAGAGTCAGACCTGAGTTGTCCATCTTGATCATCAGTTTGCCAAGTATTGATAGATACTTTATATGAGTTTTTCTTTCTGAGCTTCAGTTTCCTCCTGTGTTCAGTGATTCTAGGGCAGAAACATTACGTTCTGATTTTTGCAGCAACTCTAAGGGATTATAAAAACATAATATTTGATTCATTCATCAATGAGAGTGTGAAATAATAGAGGTAGATGAAATAAGCTGTTCAATATAGAGAATGGATTAGAGGAACAAGGGTCAGAAGGGAAAAAAACAGTAAGTGAATTTTGTAACATTAGTCTTTCTGAACATAGTGAAACTGTATTTTAACATTGGAACTGGAAGGAGAGATCAGTATTCTAATCATAGGAAAATGTTAGGGGGAGCCCCTGCATGGAGCCTGCTTCTCCCTCTGCCTGTGTCTCTGCCTCTCTCTCTCTCTGTGTCTCTCATAAACAAACAAACAAACAAACGAATAAATAAATGGAAAATGTTAGGTATCTGAGGTTTTATTTATTATTACTTTTAAAAATTATTTATTTATTCATGAGAGACACAAAGAGAGAGAGAGGGGCAGAGACACAGGCAGAGGGAGAAGCAGGCTTCATGCAGGGAGCCTGACATGGGACTTGATCCGGGGTCTCCAGGATCAGTTCCTGGGCTGAAGGTGGTGCTAAACCTCTGAGCCAACCGGGCTGCCCCCTCTCTGAGGTTTTAATGAGAGAGAGTTTTAGTGGAGTCACTCAGTGCATATTTATTGGTACTCAATATGCAAATAGCATTTTATATTACATGCTGTGGGGGAAACTGAAAAGGTGATATGATCAGTACCTTCCAAGAACGTACAACTAATTAACTCTCACAGAATGTAGTTACTTTAACTTATTGGCAGTCAAAAAGCCATTGACTTACTATAAGTCCCTATTTTTAAGAACTTCACAGTCCACTGAAGAAACAGACAAATTAACCATATAAGAAGTAAAATGTGGGTGAGTACCAGGGTGCCATGAAGAATACTTGTCATATGAGGCAGAAAGCTGTCAGGAAAACCTCCTGGAAGAGTTCTCATGGAAAATGTCAAAGGATGGGGCAGCCTGGGTGGCTCAGTGGTTTAGCGCCGCCTTCGGCCCAGGCCTTGATCCTGGGGACCCGGGATCGAGTCCCAGTCGGGCTCCCTGCATGTAGCCTGCTTCTCCCTCTGCCTGCGTCTCTGCCTCTCTCTCTGTCTCTCTCTCTCTGTGTCTCTCATGAAAAAATAGAGTCTTAAAAAAAAAATGTCAAAGCATGGGTGAGAGTTACGAGTAAGAGATGCAGGCAGCACTGGGTGAGAATATGTGTGTAGGGGGTGTTGGAGATGGGGAGTGATTAAAGAGGCTAAGGGCTAGATCAGGAAGGACCTTATATGTTATACTGAGGATTTTGTTTTGAGAGAAGTAAGGTCTTAAAAGATTTTAAGCAGTTTCATAAATATATTTGTATTTTGGAAAGATCACTTCTGAAACAGAATAGTGAAAGAACTGATTGAAAGTCAGAGAGTGCCAGTTATTAGGCTATGGAGTTATGCTTGTGAGAAAGTATGAGGGTGAAGATGAAAGCCATGCCAGCAGGGGAAGAAAAGGGAGAATAGATTCAAGAGCCAGGAAGCAAGAAGAGTTGACAGGACTTCACAAGTTACCACAGAGAGGTTAAGGGAGAAACTTCATAAAAGCTCCCAGATTTTTAGCCTGGACATCTGGGAAGAAGTGGTTCATTTATTAGTAGAAGAAATAGAAGAGAGAGATTTACCGGGAAAGATGTGTTCCATTTGCTCTTCCTTGAGTTTGACCTGCCCGTGGAATATCCGGAGAGTTGAGTTTGCCTTTGCCTTTGAATGATGAGGTTTGAGATTCGAAATTCAAGCCTTGCTTGCAAGTAGAGTTGAGAGGCATCAGAATATAAGTAGAGGGTAGCTATAGATGAAGCATGGTGAGTGTAGGAATGCAGATAAGGGAACCCAATACCATAAATTAAACAATTGTCACTGTTTTGTGATGTTTGCTTTTGAGATACATTAAACTTGTGTACATAGTTGAGGCTGTTTTTTTCCAGGGCTTTGTATTTTATTCCACTGATTACTATTAGTATCATCACAGTTAAAAGTTTCCTTAATACTTTAATATTTGTGGGGCTCTATTCCTTATGTCTTGGAAAAACTATTTTTTCTACCTGCTATACATTTTGTAAATTCAGTTTAGAAATCCTATTGGGGGATCCCTGGGTGGCGCAGCGGTTTGGCGCCTGCCTTTGGCCCAGGGCGCGATCCTGGAGACCGAGGATCGAATCCCACGTCAGGCTCCCGGTGCATGGAGCCTGCCTCTCCCTCTGCCTATGTCTCTGCCTCTCTCTCTCTCTCTCTCTCTGTGACTATCATAAATAAATAAAAATTAAAAAAAAAAAAAAGAAATCCTATTGGGATAATGACTGAAATTGCGAAATTTTTTGGGACTTCCAGATTACTTTGTTTTTGTTTATTTGTAATTCCTTGCTTCATTTTTGACATTTATTAAACATTTGCTTTGTTTCAGATAACTCTAGGTATTTTACAGAGATTTGAAAAGATTTCACTAGGTGTTTATTATTCATCTGTATTTTCCTGCTTTATATTTTATCTGATATTCATACACTCACTGCATAATAATGAATGCATTGTAATTTGTGCTTTAAAGGAGCTTATACTCTAGTGAGGTAAACTAACCACAGTACAGTGCATGAGTGTGCAAACCAACATGTTGTTACCAAGTGTTTGAGGTTACAGAAGAATACTGAAGAGGCATGTATAAAATAGAGAAAGGGGCATGACATAGAAGGCAGCAGCATGAGTAGGGGGCAGGTGTGGAGGTGCCTTGTGTGTGCCTTGAGTGGTCCTGAATGGGGGCAGCCTGCATGGGAGGTGTGCTGGGAAGGATGCCAAAGGCCTGTGGTCTTTTTATTTTTAATCGTTAAAGTATAGTAGACCTGCAATGTTGTGTTAGTTTCAGGTGTACAGCATAGTGATTTTTTAAAAGTTTTTATTTGAATTCCAGCTAGGTAACATACAGTGTTATATTAGTTCCAGGTGTATAATCTAGCGATTCAACAATTCCACATGTCACCCAGTGCTCTTCATGACAAGGGCTATCCTTAATCCCCCATCATCTATTTAACCCATCCTCCCCTTCCCATCATCCCTCTGGTAACTATCAGTTTGTTCTCTATAATTAAGAGTAAGAAAAAAAAAGAGTAAGAGCTATAATTCTCTCTCTCTCTTTCCTCAGCATAGTGATTGGACAACTCTGTGAATTACTCAGTGCTTACAATGATAAGTGTAGTCACCATCCATTACCATACAATGTTATTACAATATTATTGACTATATAGTATGCTGTACTTTTTATCCTTGTGACTTATTTTATAAATGAAAGTTTCTGCCTTCTTAGTTCCTTTTACCTATTGTGACTATCTCTCCAACCACCTCCACTCTGGCAACCACAGGTTTGTTCTTTGTATTTATGAGTTTTTTTGTTCACTTGTTTTTTTTATATTCCTTGTGTAAGTGCAATTACATAATATTTGTTTTCTTCTGATTTATTTCACTTCAAGTAATACTCTCTAAGTTCATCCATGTTGCAAATGGCAAGATCTCATTCTTTTTTATGAGTGCTATTCTAGCACACACATACGTATACATATGAACATATGTACCACATCTTTTCCATTTATATGTTGATAAGACACTTAGATAGCTTTCATATTTTATCTATTATAAATAATGCTACAATAAACAGGGGTGCATGTATCTTTGTGAATTAGTTTTCATTTTCTTTGGAAAATACCTAGTAGTGGAATTATTGGATTATATGGTATTCTATTTTTAATTTTTTTGAGGAAACTCTCTAATGTTTTCCATAGTGGTTGCACCCATTTACATTCTCAGTAATAGTGCATGAGAGTTTCCTTTTCTTCACATCCTCACTGACACTTGTTGTTTCTTGTCTTTTTGGTAATAGCCATTCTTACTAGTGTGAGGTAACATCCCACTGTGGTATTAATTTGCATTTCCATGATGATCAGTGATGTTGAGCATCTTTTATGTGTTGGCCATCTGTATGACTTTGGGAAAATGTCTATTCAGGTCCTCTGCCCACTTTTTAATCTGTTTGGTGTTGAACTGTATAAGTTTAATAATATTTTGAGCATTAACCCTTTATTGGATATATCATTTGCAAATATCTTCTTCCATTCCCTACTTTGCCTTTTTGTTTTGTTGATGGTTTCCTTTGCTCTGAAAAGGCTTTTTATTTTGTGTAGTTCCAATAGTTTATTTTTGCTTTTGTTTCTCTTACCTGCAGAGACATATCCATAAATATGTTGCTAAGGCTGATATCCATGAGATTAGTGCTTATGTTTTCTTTCAAATGTTTTATGGTTTCAGGTCTCATGTTTAGTTCTTCAATCCATTTTCAGTTTATTTTTGTGTATGGTGTAAATGATTCAATTTCATTCTTTTGCAGATAGCTGTTCAGTTTTCCCACACTATTTTTCAAAGACACTGTCTTTTCCCCATTGCATATTCTTACCTTCTTTGTCATAGATTAATTGACCATGTAAGCACAGTTTTATTTCTGGGCTCTCTGTCTTATTGTATTGATCTGTGTGTCTGTTTTTGTGTTCGGACCAGACTGTTTTGATTAGTATAGCTTTGTAGTATGTCTTGAGATCTGAGATTTGTGATACATCCAGCTTTGTTCTTCTTTCTCAAGGCTGCTTTATCTGTTTGGGTTCTTTTGTGGTTCCATATGAATTTTAAGATTTCTAGTTCAGGGAAGTATACCGTTAGTATTTTGATAAGGATTGCATTAAATCTGTGGATTGCTTTAGGTAGTGTGGACATTTTAATAATATTAATTTTTCCAGTACATGAGAATAGTTGTATATTTATGTTTGTGTTGTTTTCAGTTTCTTTCATCAATGTCTTTTTTTTTTTTCCATCATCAGTGTCTTACAGTTTTTACTTATAGTCTTACAGTCTTTCACTTCCTTGGTTAAATTTACTCTTTAGATAATTTATTATTTTTGGTACAGTTGTAAATGAGACTATTTTTTCTTTCTGCTAAGTGTTGTTAGTGTATAGAAATGCAACAGTATATATTAATTTTGAATTCTGTAACTTTACTGAATTTATTTATTGATTCTAATATTTTTGAGGGAGTTGTTAGAGTTTTCTTTTTTTTTTTTTATCGGAGTTCAATTTGCCAACATATAGCATAACACCCAGTGCTCATCCCTCCAAGTGCCGTGCTCAGTGCCTGTCACCCAGTCACCCCAACCCCCCGCCCACCTCCCTTTCCAGTACCCCTTGTTCGTTTCTCAGAGTTAGGTGTCTCTCATGTTCTGTCACCCTCTCTGATATTTCCCACTCATTTTCTCTCCTTTCCCCTTTATTCCCTTTCACTATTTTTTATATTCCTGTTAGGGTTTTCTATAAATAGAAATGTATGCAAATGCTGACAATATTACTTCTTTCTTACCATTTTGAATTCCTTTTATTTCTTTTTCTTATCTGATCACCATTGCTAGGACTTCTTGTACTATGTTGGATAAAAGTGTTGAGAGTGGAAATCTTTGTTTTATTCCTGATCTTAGGGGAAAACTCAGTTTTTCCCTATATTTTTTTAAAGATTTTATTTATTCATGAGTGACAGAGAGAGAGAGAGACAGAGAGAGAGAGGCAGAGACACAGGCAGAGGGAGAAGAAGCAGGCTTCATGCAGGGGAGCCCGACGTGGGACTCGATCCCCGGTCTCCAGGATCACACCCTGGGCTACAGGCCGTGCTAAACCGCTGCGCCACTGGGGCTGCCCAGTTTTTCACTATTGAGTATGATGTTAGCTGTGGGATTTTCACATATGGCCATTATTATATTATGGTATGTTCCTTCTAGATCCACTTCATTGGGAATTTTTATCATTAATGGATGTTGTATTTTTGTCAAAAATTTTTTGAATCTATTGAGATGATCATATTGGTTTTTTTTTATCCTTTCTCTTGTTAATGTGATGTATCACATTAAAAAATTTTTTGAACTGAGCCATTTTACATCCTACTTGACTGGTGAATGATTTTTTTTACTGTGTTGTTGAATTTAGTTTGCTAATATATTGATGATTTTTGCATTTATGTTCACTGGAGATTCTGGTGTGTGTGGTTTTCTTTTTCTTAATGTCTTTGTCTGGCTTTGGGTCAGAATAATGTTGGCCTTGTAAAATGTATTAGCGAGTTTTCCTTCCTCTTCTATTTTAAGAATAGTTTGAGAAGAATAGGTATTAGGTTTTCTTTAAGGGTTTGGTGGATTTCACCTTGAAACCATCTGATCTTGGACTTTTGTTTGTTGGGAGTTTTTGATTACTGATTCAGTTTTGTTACTATAATTGGTCTGTTCAGATTTTCTTTGTCATTCAGTTTTGGAAGATTGTTTCTAGGAACTTACCCATTTCTTCTAGATTGTTTATTTTGTTGGCATATAATTTTACATAGTAATTTCTTGTAATCCTTTATATTTCTGTGGTGTTGGTTGTTTTTTCTCTTATTTCTCATTTTATGTAATGAGTTCTTTCTCCTTTTTAACTTGAAGAGTTACTTACTTCCTTATATCAACTTTGGGTTTTGCTTGTTTTTTTTTTCCTCCCTAATTCTTTAGGTATAAGTTTTGATTGTTTATTTGAGATTTTTCTTGTTTCTTGAGGTAGGCTTAAATTGCTGTAAATTCCCCTCCTAGAACTTCTTTTACTGTATTCCAAAGTTTTGAACTGTTGTGTTTCCATTTTTATTTGTTTTCATGTATGTATTTGTTTTATATCCTCTGATTTCTTCATTGACCTATTGGTTGTTTAGTAGCATTTTAAGCCTTCATGTGGTTGTGGGTTTTTTTCTAGTTCTTTTCCTGTGACTGACTTCTAGTTTCATACTATTGTGGTTGGAAAAGGTGCTTGATATTGTTTCAGTCTTTTAAAATAATTTATTGAGACTTTTTTTGTGGCTGAATGTGATCTATCCTGAAGAATGTTCCAGGTACACTTGAAAAAGAATGTGTGTATTCTGCTGTCTTTGGATGGAATGTTCTGTATATATCTACAAGTCCATCTGGTCTGATGTATCATTCAAAGCTACTGTTTCCTTATTGATCTTCTGCCTCTATGATCTACCCTTTGATGAAAGTGGAGTGTTAAAATCCCATACTGTTCTTGTATTACTGTCGGTTTCTCCCTTTATGTCTGTTAATATTTGCTTTATTATTTAGATGCTTCAGTGTTGGATGCATAGATATTTTGAATTGCTATATACTCTTGTTGGAGCAATCCCTTCATCATTATGTAATACTCTTGTTTATTGCTGCATTGTTTGTTTTAAAGTCTAATTTGTCTTATATAAGTGTTTCTACCCCAGCTTTTTTTTTTTTTTTTTTTTTACTTCCATTTGCATGGAACGTCCTTTTTCATCTCTTCACTTTCAATCTGTTTGTGTTTTTAGGTCTGAAGTGAGTCTCTTGTAGGCGGCATGGGTCTTGTAGTTTTCTCTGTTCCTGTCTTCTGTTGCTTTCTTCCCTTGTGGTTTGATGGTTCTCTTTGATGTTATGTTTGGATTTCTTTCTCTTGTTTTTTTTTTTTTTTTGTGTGTGTGTGTGTGTGTGTGTGTATCTTTATCTGTGGTTACTACTTTCACCTACAACATCTTATGTGTGTAATAGTCTATATTAAGTTGACCGTAGCTTAAGTTCAACCATTCTGAAAGCACTGCATTTATTACTCCCTCCATATTTCATGATGTATTTTACATCTTTTTACTTCATGTCTTCTTTAACTAAATTATGTAGATATGATTGATTTTACTACTTTTGTGGTTCATTCTCCATACTGACTTAATAAGTGATCAGTTTACTAATTTTATTATGTTTGTATTTACCTGTAAATGTTATATTGAGTTTAACTTGCGCTCTTGTGTCTATTTGTGTCAAAGGCATTCAGTCCATTTCTTAGCATTTGACCAGCTCTTTTTCTGCTTGACCATGGGCCTTTTTTTTTTTTTCAAGATTTTATTTTATTTACTCATGAGAGACACAGAGCAAGCGAGAGAGAGGCAGAGGGAGAAACAGGCTCCACGCAGGGAGCCCGATGCAGGACTCGATCCCGGGTCTCCAGGATCAGGCCCTGGGCCGCAGGCGGCGCCAAACCGCTGCACCACCGGGGCTGCCCAACCATGGGGTTTGTTGAAAACAAAATCCTAAGGGGCATTTGGGTGGCTCAATGGTTAAATGTCTGCATTTGGCTCAGGTCATGATCCTGGGGTCCTGTGATTGGGCTCCTCACATGGAGCCTGCTTTGGGCTCCTCACATGGAGCCTGTTTCTCCCTCTGCCTATATCTCTGCCTCTCTCTGTGTCTCTGATGAATAAATAAAAATTAAAAATCTTTTAAAAACAACAACAAAATCCCAGAATACTGTTCCTTTTTTTTTTTTTTTAATTTTTTTTTTCAGGATACTGTTCCTTTAAGAAGATGGGTTCCAGTAGACTTCCCAAAGATCATCAGCTGTGTTTTTGTTTTTGTCTTTTAAGATTTATTTATTCATGAGAGACACAGAGAGAGAGGCAGAGACACACAGGCAGAGAGAGAGGAAGACACACTACAGGGAGCCTGATACAGGACTCGATCCCCAGACCCCACGATCATGCCCTGAGCTGAAGGCACATGCTCAACCATTGAGCCATCCAGGTATCCTAAAATTACAATGGTTTTAAGAGCTCTTTGCTAAGAATTAGGGACAAAGACCAAATATATATTTCTTATTATGCCAACAGGGGCCATAGTTTATTTCTTTCCTGAACTGTATGGCAAAAGTCTCTAACTGATCTTCCTTCTCCATCTTTTCCTCCCTACAGTTGGCATTGTTACCTTCCCACAGTGTCTCTGCTTTTTTCCCTCCCCATCTCCACTGCATACAGGACAAGGCCTAAAACTGCATCTTGGCATTCAAACCCCTTCCGGATTTGGTCTCAATCTGTCCTTCAAGCTTTATTTCTTCTACTCTCTTATGGTACACTATGCATCAAGCTCAACCTCAAATCATTTTCTTTTTGCCATTTGCCATTTGTTGTCAATAGTGGCAGACCCCAGTGTATGGCAAGAAAAAGGTGTTCCCATTTTAGTATTCTATGAGCTGACATAGGAATTGGTCTTGCAACAGTGGTTTGTTTATTGGAAGTTTCTGCAGAATGGCAACATTGTAATTTAAATCAACCCCTGGACATACATTAATTGGCAAGTTTAAATACATAATTATGTTTCCTTTTGCTAAAAAAAAAACTTAGAAAATAGAGAAACCCACTGTGGACCAGACTTTAGACAGCAGGCAAAGTGGCATTGGCTGTTGCTATTTGCTAATGTTGATTAATATCATGAATAGGCATAAGAAGAAAAAAAGCTAATGAGTAACATTGTAAAGAAAGTTTTTAGGGGATCGTTACTTTTTAAATTTATCTTTTCCTAGGACATTTGTTCATTATCTCTTTGGACCTAGCAAATGGCCACTTTCCTGATTGTAAAAGCAGGATGTGATATGTGTGCTCATGAGTGTTTGTGCTCATGAGTGTTCGTGCTCATGAGTGCTGGTGCTTGGGCCTCTGTGTGTGTACTCAGTGTTTGGGTCAGCCTTTCTGACTACCGATCTCTATACCTCTACTTCTGTTGACTGATAACTGTTTTTGATTAGAAATCTTTATAAAATTTGTAAAGATCTAAGTGGGGAAGTATAGTGTCAACACTCTTCTCTAGAGTCTTTCATTTGGCTTGCTAAGAAAGAGTGATCCTATTAATCTTATTTCTCAGATATGTTTGTTCCAGTGTTTAATGCTTTTTCTTTCCCCTGGAGATAAAATTGAGACTGAACTTTTTAGTGTTCCCTTCTAGCTCAGCCTCAGCTCTGTAAATGTCCCAGTAGAGAAAATATTGATACTGCTTGTTTGAAAATATGGCAAAATAGTTTTAGGTAATGAACAAACACCCTGTGTGTGTGGGTGTATGTGCCTATGCTTTTGTATGTCTTTGTGTGTGTGTGTATGTGCGCGCGCGTGCGTGTGCATGTGCACAGTGGTTGAATATATAAAGGTAATGGTCAGACCAGCTTTTGCTGTACTTTTTACTTAAATTGTAGGGGTACTTTTTAAAAAGAAAGAGAATTCACATCGAGGTATGAGTAGAAACCTCATGTCCATAGTTTGTCTCTTCTAGAGCAAAGTATTTCCCAGTTTGGTTGGTTTATTGATGCTTTTTGAAGACCCAGTGTACATTGTGACTTTGTGCTCTATTACAGATGCTGTTGTAGAGGATGAACCTAAACAGGGCCTTTGAATTTCTTCAAACAGGGCCTTGAATTTCAGGACTTTAAAATGTTTTGGAATAAATAAAATATACATGATAAAATTAAAAGCAACTTTTGAGGAGTGGATAAGCTTTAGAGAAATGGTGAGAAAAATGTGCTATTAGGGTAGCTGTTTTTGTATCAAAAAATGAGAGCATTGGGCTAAATGATCTAAAGGTCCTTCTTAGCACCGAAGGGCCTTTAGATCATTTCCTACTTTTCCCTCTGTGCAAAGAAGTGTGCACAGAGGTAAAAGTATGCTTCATAAGCTTAGTGAAAAGAATGAGAATGTTTCTGGGAAAGCCAAAATCCCTTTCTTTTCATTTTTTAGTATCATTTACAAGGCCTTTGACCATCATCTTACTTGATTTCAAACATTTTTTTTTTTTAGATTTTATTTATTCATGAGAGACACAGAGAGAGGCAGAGACATAGGCAGAGGGAGAAGCAGGCTCCATGCAGGAAGTCGGATTTGGGACGTGATCCTGGAACTCCAGGATCATGCCCTGAACCAAAGGCAGATGCTCAACCACTGAGCCACGATTTCAAACATCCTGAAGAGGATATAGAACATGTTTTTTTTTTTTACCCCTGATGTGTTGGGGAAGGCAATATTTAATTTAAAATACAATAACAATGAAAATTAGAAAAAAATCTAAATTGTGTTGACACAATTTTCAAATATGCTTGAATATGTGGTAAGGCTTTGTTCCCTCACATTTTCGCTAGTAAAGAAGGAGTTGCCTTCATTTTAGTCCTTATGAAACTTCTAATATTAAGAGGTACCTTCTCAATTACTCTGAACAAAAAACTCCTGTTTTGGCCTGACCTCTGACAATGCTAGTTTTGATGCCTATAGAGATTTCTTGATAAAATCAGTAGAAAAAGAAAAATCTAACCTAGTTGTAGTGTTGGATATCTTAAGCCTTTTCAAGATTATTTTAAAAAGCAATTCTAGGCTGTGAGCATGATGTGTTCTGACTAAATTTTAAAAAGATCCCTCTGGCTGTTGAGTTGAGAATAATCTCTGGAGGCAGGAATAGAAGTAAGGATACCTTTCTGTAATTCTGGTGAGAGATGCTGGTGGTGCTAGTGAAGTGTTGAGAAGTAGTCAGGTTGTGACAGTGGTTTGAAGATAGAGCCAATAGAATTTTTATCAGATTTGGGTATAGGGTATGAGAAGGAGATGAATCAAATATGTATTAAATGCTTTAAAGTCCAGCATATCCTATTCTCAATATTCCACATATGGGGACCTAGCAATTTCTCATTTAAAAATTTAGTTTAAGAAAATAATCACATAAAAAATAGAAAGATGTTTATATAAGAATCTTTATCATAGTGTTATTCATTGTCATGAAAGTTTAAACACAAGTAAATAATAATAGAGAATTGGCCAAATAAAGTTGGTAGACCTGTAAGCAGAAAGAGGGTTCCCCAGAAAAAGAAAGATATGACCTTGAGGTGCTAAGTGACCATTTTAAGCCCTCCTCCCCACCCCCACCATGATCTATGCCCCACTTGCCCAAGCACACTTCTTGCAGAACTTTCTTGGAGGTCTGAATTACAGAGAAATGCAAAAAAATAAAAAAATAAATAAAAATCTAAGTAGTAAGGTATTTGTTTAAAGACTTATTTTAGAGCAGAAGTAGAAGTGGCAGAGAGAGGACAGAGAATCTCAAGCTGACTCCATGCTGAGCTCAGGGCTCGATCTCACAACTTGAGCCAAAACCAAGAGCGTGATGCTTAAGCAACTGTGCCACGCAGGCACCGCAATAGTTAAGAATTTTAAGAAAACAAAGGGAATGTAAAAGTTAAGAGTCTCAGGCCAGAAAATGGCCTAGCTGTAGCAGACAATAAATCAATGCTTAAAAATTCCAGTGCTGTTTCATAAACAAGCAAAGCCCTTTATTCCTTTCCTGAGATAAGGAGCCTAAAATCCCATCCAGTTTATATAGGCTCTCAGAGCATGTCCACAGACCCTTCCTCCAGTCCAGCAGTTACCTCTGCTTCATTATAATGTTAAAGTCTCCATCCTAGAAAGAGCACAAACTTCAATAACATAACAAAGGATGTATGGATAGGCCTGTTTTCTAAGTACAGGTGTGTAACCTTGTGGCTGCCTTTCTATATAATGACAGAGCTTCCCTTTCTGAATATTTGTCCTAACCCTAAAGAGAAGGAATCCACTCACCCCTGCTCCGGGATTCACTGGTTTGGAAGTTACTCTTCATGATCTCCTTATTTGCTGCAGTTTCATTTGTGAGACAACTCCACTTGGTGTAGTCTTTACCTATAACTCAGCAAGGAGCAAACTCACAGTTTGATTTTACAACCTTTCAGGAACACCTGGGTGGTTCAGCAGTTGAGCGTCTTCCTTCCGCTCAGGGCGTGATCCTGGCTCCGGACATGATCCTGGGCGTTTTACATCGGGCTCCCTGCATGGAGCCTACTTCTCCCTCTGCCTGTATGTCTCTCATGAATAAATAAATAAAATCTTAAGAAAAAAAACTTTCAGGGGGATCCCTGGGTGGCTCAGAGGTTTCGCGCCTGCCCTTGGCCCAGGGCGCGATCCTGGAGTCCCAGGATCGAGTCCCGCGTCGGGCTCCTGGCATGGAGCCTGCTTCTCCCTCTGCTTGTCTCTCTCTCTCTCTATCATAAATAAATAAAAAAATAAATCTTTTAAAAAAAAAAAACAAAAAAACTTTCAGTAAAGTATTATGCAGCCATTAAAATGATGATTTTAGAAGTATATTTCTGGATACAGAAATATGTCAATATGTTTCCAGTTTTTGTCTTTTTATGTATTTCCTGAGGATTTGGGATATTTTAATGCAAAGTTATCAGATACTATTTATTGGTTGCTACTATAGTGACTTAATGGCTTCGTCATGTTAGCTTTTGATTGGTGAATATTTTGTATCTGATATGTGCTTGGGGAAAATTTCAGAGAGGTTATCTGTTATCTTGTTTTTGTACAATTGAATTTTAAATTGTTGCTCAGGTAAGTTTTGGAAGAAGACTCGTTTAAATATGTGATAACATATTGAATTCTGACATGTATCAGAGGTTGGCAAGTTAAATGTAGTTTAAAATACATAGAGTACTAAATTTTACCAAACAGCGTTGCCATTTTAGAGTGATTTCTTAGTGATTGCTGCTCTTCTCTCATACAACATGCATTATGCATCCTCTACCCCGCAAACAGATGGAATATGCTAGAGGAATCATTTCTGTATAACTATTTAAAATGAAACCAACCATTATTAGAGTTAATTGCATCCCTTCTATTTGCTTCACTAAGTAAGTTTTATTTGCATTTTTCAGACTTAAATTAATTTTTATTTCATCTCAGTGTTCATAAAATGGAAAACATGAGATAATTTTTCTAGGATCATTTCTCTGCTCCTCTTAGTAAAACTCATTATTTAATGTATTCCTATTATCACTGAATTTATCACTGCTAAATACTATTTGATCAGAAACATTAATTGGAAAATTTAGAGTTATAAACTCTGCTGTTTTGGGCCTTCAGTCATCTGACTTAGCCATCCTTCATGTTTTCTCTCAAATTTCTCTTGACTTAATTTTTTTTAAAGATTATCATATAGTATGATATATGATAGTATAGTATTATTTTGGTGCATAGTTCTGTGAATTTTATTCTTCTTATTTTTTAAAAGACATTATTTATTTATTTGAGAGAGAGAGGGAAGAAAAGAGAGCAGGGCGAAGGGGCAGAGGGAGAAGCAGGCTCTGAAGGGGGCTCCATCCCAGGCCTCCAGGATCATAACCTGAGCTGAAGACAGATACTTAACTGACTGAGCCACCCAGGTGCCCAGTTCTGTGAATTTTAATATATATATTGATTTGTGTAATGACTACCACACACAATCAGGACACAGAATAGTTCCATCATCCCAGAAAACTATTGTGTTATATCCCTTTAAAGTTAGTCTCCTGGCACCCAGTGATCTGTAGTGTTGCCTTTTTGAGAATATTTTATGAATAGAATTATTTTGAGATTGACTTCTTTCATTCGGTATACATAATGTCTTTGGGGTTCATCCAAGTTGTTGTTTTATTGCAGAGTAGTATTCAATGGATTTACTACAGTATATCAGTTTTACACTTGAAGGACATTGTATTTTTATTTTTTGGTGGTTCTGAATAGAGCTGCTATAGATATATATGTGCAGGTTTTGTGTGAACATAGATTTCCCTTCTCTAGGATAAATGTTGGCATTTGTGGTAAGTATATGTTTACTTTATTAGAATCCACCAAACACTTTTTCAAATGTATCATTGTGCATTCCCAGAAGTGTGTGAGAGTCCAGTTACTTCTCCTCAGCAGCACTTGGTATTGTCAGTGTTTTTTATTTCAGCCATTCTAGTAATGCGTGGTGTGGTGGTGGTGTTTTTTTAAAAAAAATATATATATATATTATTATTATTTTTAAATATTTTATTTATTCATGAGAGACACAGAGAGAGAGAGAGGTAGAGACGCAGGCAGAGGGAGAAGCAGGCTCCATGCAGGGAGCCCGACGTGGGACTCGATCCCGGGTCTCCAGGGTCACGCCCTGGACTGAAGGCGGCGCTAAACCGCGGAGCCACCCAGGCTGCCCTAAAAATAATATTATTGAGATATAAGCCACATGTCAAAAAATTCTCCACAATCTAGGTTTAGGACATTTTCATCACCTCAAAAAGCAACTATATAGTAGTCACTTTCATTTTACCTTTCTCTTTAGCTCCAGGCAACTACTACTTTTTCTGTCTCTCCAGATTTGCCTATTTTGGACATTTCATATAAATGGAATCACATAATATGTGATCATTTATGAGTTGCTTTTAATCAGCATAATGTTTTCAAGGTCTGTCTTCAATTGTATATTAGTATTTCACTCCTTTTATGGCTGGATAATACTCCTTTTGGATATACCATATTTTGTTTATCCATCTGTCAGTTGGTGGACATTTGGGTTGTTGCTGTTTTTTAGCTGTAATGATGCTGTGAGCATTAGTGTACAAGTTTTTCTATGAGCACATGTTTTTAATTCTCTTGGGTAGAATTGCTGGATCATATGTTAGTTCTACATTTAACCTTCTGAGGAACTGCTAAACTTTTCTAAAGTGGCTGCACCATTTTATAGTCCTACCCACCAGCATTATACGAGGGTTCCAATTTCTCCACATATTCATCAACACTTGTTATTACCTTTTTTTTTTTTTTTTTTTGTAGCCATCTAGTGGGTATGAAGTGGTTTGGATTTGCATTTTCCTGAAGTGTAATGATATTGAACATCTCATGTGCATGTTAACTATTTGTATATCTTCTTTGGAGAATTGTCTATACACATTTTTTGCCCATTTTTTATTGGGTTATTTGTGTTTTATTGTTGAATTGTAATAGCTCTTTATATATTCTGGCTGCAGGTCCCTTATCAGACATATGATTTGTAAATATTTTCTCCAATTTTTGATTTGTTTTTCACTTTCAGGATGGTGTTCTTTGAAGCACAAATGTTTTTAATTTTGATAAAGTCTAATTTATCTGTTTTTAACTTGTCTATAATACATTTTTTGGTCTTTTATCTAAGATACCATGGCCACAAAGATTTACACCCCCGTTTTCCTCTCAGTTTTATAGTTTTAGCTCTTATATTAGGTCTCTAGTTCACTTTGAGTAAAGTTTTGTGAGCAGGTATTCAACTTCATTCTTTTACGTGTGGATTATCCAGTTGCCCCAGCAACATTTGTAACAAAGGGTGCTCTTCCCTCACTTGGTTGTTTCAGTACCCTGTCAAAAATCAATTGACCACATCAAAAGATGCTCCACATCACTAATCATCAGGGAATTGTGTTGGACTGGCGAGACTGGGGATCTCAAAATGGCTTACCCAAGGCCAGGAACCCCCCAATAATGCCGCCTTGCCCCAACCCACCAACGCCACCTTGCCTTGCCGCCCTACCTAACTTAGCTTACAAAGACCTATAACCCTTGCCCTAATGGGAATGCCGCCCTGCCCCCATACCCCCCCCAAAAAAAAACTCTTTATAAACCTGCCCTGCCTTTTGCCTGGGTGCGACTTACCTGAAGCTCTCCGAGTCAGGGAACCTCGCCTGGGAGCGCTCCCATTAAAGCACTCTCGAACCTACCGCCTGGCTCTGCTGTCTTTAATTTTCTCTGCCGATCATTAAAAGAAAACCTAACAAATTGCAAATCAAAACTACAATGAGATATCAGATATCATGTCACACCTGTCAGAATGGTTAAAATAAAAAAATACAAGAAAACAACAAGTGTTGTTGACAATGTGGACAAAAAGGAACCCTGTGGATTGTTGGTAGGAATGCAAATTGGTGCAGCCACTGTGGAAAATAGTGTGGAGGTTCCTCAAAAAGTTAAAAATAGAACTACCGTAGGACCCAGTAATCACATTACTGGATTAATCCCAAATTACAAAAACATCAATTCAAAGGGATATATGCACTCCTATGTTTATAGCAGTGATATTCACAGTAGCCAAGATACAGAGGCAGCCCAGTGGCCATTGATAGATGCAAATAAAGAAGTGGTGTATATATGTTTGTATATATCCATACAATGGAATATTACTCAACCATAAAAAGAATGCAATTTTGCCATTTGCAACAACATGGATGGAGCTAGAGTATAATGCTAAGTGAAATAAATCAGAGAAAAATAGATATCACATGATTTCACTTGTATGTGTAATTTAAGAAGCAAAACAAATGAACAAAGGAAAAAGAGAAACCAAGAAACAGACTCAACTACAGAGAACAAACTGATGGTCACCAGAGGGTGGGTGGGCAGGTGGGGAAGCGTGAAATAGGTGATGAGGATTAAAGACTACGCTTATCATGATGAGCACTGAGTAATGTGTAGAATGATTGAATCCCTGTATTGTACCCTTGAAACTAACATAACACTGTGTAAACTATACTGGAATTAAAGTTAAAAACTTAATTTAAAAAAGGAAAGAAAAGAAAACTCAATTGACCATAAATATAAGGGTATGTTTCTGGATTTGTAATGCTAGTCCATTCATTTGTATGCTTGTTTTTATGCCTGTACTACACTGTTTTCATTACTGTAGTTTATTATTATTATTTTTTTATTTTAAATTTATTCATGAGAGTCACACAGAGAGAGGCAGAGACATAGGCAGAGGGAGAAGCAGGTTCCATGCAGGCAGCCTGATGTGGGACTTGATCCCGGGACTCCAGGACCATGCCCTGAGCCACCTAGGCATCCCGCATTACTGTAGCTTTGTAAGTTTTGAGATTGAGAATTGTAAATATTCTAGCACTGTTCTTTTTCAAGATGGTTTTGGCCAGAATGAGGTTGTATAAACCTAAAGAGGATTAAGTAACTCCCTGCTTAAAATCTTTAAATCAGTCACATCTGTCATAAAATTTCATATCCCTAAACTGATCCACAAGATTTACCATCTGACCCCTGCCCATCTTTCCAGTTTCATAATTCACTCACTTTTCCTCTTGTTCATTGCTTTAACCCTGCTCCCTGAAAGCTTTAAAAATGCCTTTCCATTGCAGGACTTTTGCATATCCACTTACTTTTGCTTAGAATGCTCATCTCTTCACTTTACATAATTCCTATTCACTGTTCAGATCTCTACCTAAATGTCATTTTTTTCCCTAAATATTTTATTTGTTTATTCATATGAGAGACACAGAGAGAGGCAGAGACACAGGCAGAGAGAGAAGAAGCAGGCTCCATATGGAGAGCCTCATGCGGGAGTTGATCCCAGAACTCCGGGATCATGACCTGAGCTGAGGATAAATTCTCAACCACCGAGCCACCCAGGTGCCCCCTAAATGTCATTTTTTAAGATAGGCTGACCCTATTATTTAAAAAAATATTTGTTTTTCTTTTCCCACTTAGAAAAGTAACAAATGTTTATTATAGCAAGTTTGAAAAATAAAGAATGATGGCTATAAGGAAACCAGAGGATAAGCATTTATAGTGTGGTAAAGACATCTGATACCAGGTTGTCATTTGATCCTTTGGTTCTTATTTTCTTTTTCTGTTTGAAAGCCTACAGAAGTATTTTCTTTACATTTAAAATTAAAGTATATTTGAAATTGCCAGAATGTATCTAGATTGGTTTATTGTCATTTATTTTGCTTGAAAATGTAGGTCCTCACATCTATAGATACATTTTTTTTCCATTTTAGCAATGTTTTCTTTGTGCTTGTAATATAGTTTTACTTTTTTTTCCACCAAAGAAAAGAGTAACCAAAATGTTGTTATTCTAGGGTTAATTCTTAGTTTTATATATATTATATAGTCCGTTCTATATATTACTCTTTTCACTCTGTTGTTTTCTTTTCTTACCACCTGCCCCCTTTTATTTATTTTTTATTTATTTTTTATAAATAAACCTTTAAGATTTATTTTTTTTAATTTTTATTATTTATTTATTCATGAAAGACAGAGAGAGAGAAAGAGAGAGAGAGAGAGAGAGGCAGAGACACACGCAGAGGGAGAAGCAGGCTCTATGCAGGAAGCCTGATGTGGGACTTGATCCCGTGTCTCCAGGATCACGCCCTGGGCTGAAGGAGGCGCTAAACCGCTGAGCCACCCGGGCTGCCCTATTTATTTATTTATTTGTTTGTTTGTTTATTTATTTATTTATTTATTTATTTATTTATTTATTTATGATAGAGAGAGAGAGAGAGAGGCAGGGACAGGAGGAGGGAGAAGCAGGCTCCATGCCAAGAGCCCGATGCAGGACTTGATCCTGGGACTTCAGGATCGCGCCCTGGGCCAAAGGCAGGCTCTAAAACCGCTGAGCCACCCAGGGATCCCCTCACCTGCCCCCTTTTAAATTGAATACTGGTATAATAACATCTTAAGTGTGTCTTCTATATCATGGATACAGATTTCTGCATTGATATTTCAATGCTATGTTGCTACCAATGTTCATTTTTGCTTGTTTTTGAGAGAGAATGTAGGGGTGGGTGGAGAGGAGAGGGAGAGAATCTTAAGCCGGCTCTATACCCAAAGTGGAGCCAATGCAGGGCTTGATCTCACAAACCTAAGATCGTGACCTGAACTGAAATTGAGTCGGACACCTAACCGACTGAGCTACCCAGGCACTCCACAATGTTCTTAATCAGTGCTTTTTTCTTTGCAGTTTTTTCTTATTAAGCTGATCTTTTAATCTTAACCTATTCTCCCTTTGTGGTTCTTTGTTGCAGCTTTTACAGTACATTGGCTGGCACAGTAATACATGTTGAAATATGCAACTAAAGGAATTAATACATGAGTAAACAAAAACCAAATCTTGGTATATCCTACTGAGATGATCAAAATATTTTTCTAGGAAAGCATTATTTATTTATTTATTATTTATTTATTTATTTAAAGATTTTATTTATTTATTCATAGAGAGAGAGAGAGAGAGGCAGAGACACAGGCAGAGGGAGAAGCAGGCTCCATGTGGGGAGTCTGATGCATGACTCGATCCTGGGACTCCAGGATCACGACCTCGGCTGCAGGCAGCGCTAAACCACTGCACCACTGGGGCTGCCCAGGAAAGCATTCTTTAAAAAAAAAACTCAAATCAAAGAACACCAGTTGTGTTGAGGTATAACTTATATACCATAAGATTTCCCATTGTATGGGTCCAATTCAGTGTTTTTAAGTATATTTTATAGAGTTGTGTAACTATCACAACAGTCCAGTTTTAGAACATTTCCATTACTGCAAAAAGTCACTGCATACCTATTTATCATTAAATTCCTGCTTCCACATCCTGCTTTCTATCTCTATAAATTTGCCTTGTATGGACATTCCATATAAATGTATGCTGATGCAGCTGCTCAGATATACATACACACAATTGTTTCCATTTTTAAGCATGGCTTTCTAGGGGTTGCCTTCCTGTCAGCATAGCTTAGTGGACAGTGGTTGTGCTCAAACATCTAAGGCAGTACAACTTTTCATCTGCCAGTGGATCTACATGTGTGTAGGGGAGCACATTCAAAGTTCAGGGCATTTAAAAAATCCACACTGGCATTTACTTTCATTTCTTTCATGTCTTCTTTTTGCCTCCATGTACCTCTGAGATGGCAGTGAGCTTGCCAATCATGACTACAGCCTGAGACTGCTAGAGCTGTTCATCCTCCTTGCTCACCTGCCACCTGGAACATCGTTTATACTAAAAGCACAGCTGAGCATGTGTGCTATTCATCACTCCAAAATGAGTGAGCTCCCTTTGATCTTGGCAGCAAAGCCACCAGTCTTCATAGTTTGCCCTGTCTTGCCTTGCTCTGCAGAACCTCTGTCTTGCTGAGTGGGTGAATGGTGGAGTAGAAATAGTCTTGGGCAAGAATGCCAGACTCTCATTGTTCTTACTCAACATTCAGAAGTTTTTCAAACATAAATGTCACTTAGATTGTTGTATTTCTTTGGTTGATTTCCAGAGGACTGACAGGGTTTTTGTGTGTGTGTATGTGTCAGTTTCATCCTGCTTTGTTTTTGAGAATTGCATACTTTCTCACTAGTCCATAGCTTAGTGTTCTGCCTCTTAGAAGGTATTTATTTTTTAACATAGCAAATCATTTCCCCAGGTAGACTTACTATGAGTCAGGAGACATAAAGAAGGGAGAATTTTTAAGGAATTAGCTCATATGGTTGAGGTGCTGGCACTTTTAAAATCCATAGAACAGTTCAGCAGGTTGATGTTAAGTTAACCTTGAGTCCAAATTCTGCAGGGTAGAAGCCTGGAAATTCAGATAGAGTTTCTGTGTTGCTGTCTTGAAAATCATTCCTTTTTCTTCAGGAAACCTGTCTTTTCTCTTAAGGACCTCAGTTGTTGAATGAGGCCCACTCATATTATGGAGAGTAATCTGCTTTAATCAGAGTCTGTTTGTTTGTTTATTAATCAAATCTAAAAAATGCCTTTACAGCAACATCTAGACCAAACTAGCGTTTGGTGTTTGACCAAACACTGGGCACCATAGCCCAGCCAAGTTGACACATCAAATTAGCCATCCCACCTCCCCACGTGCTCTCCAGTCTGAGGCGCTGGCTTCGTTTGGTACCCCCAAACGTACCCCCAAGGATACTTTTTTTAGTCTAGGTGTAGTCTGACTGCTGTCTGCTTTGTAATATGTATCCTTGCTCTAGCTAAACTAGTGTGTTCATAATATGTGTGTTTTACATACACATATACTAGGTATATTTTACATAGTGTATATATGTTTTACATGGATGCCCTTGCTTCTACATCTACATCTTTGGGTATAGTGTATCTTCAGGTTAGAAAACTCTGTGTCTAAATCTTATCTGTCCTTCTGAAAGCTAGATCTCTCTCTCTCTCTCTCTCACACACACACACACACGCAAAATTGTCTTCACACTATTTACCAGCTCTCCTGAATTACTTTTTGTCATCTAAATGTGCTGCGTTCTATTATGTCATTGTGTTTTTGCACACAAGTTCTTGCTGCTTAGAGTACCTTTCCCTCTTATTTTTCTGTAAGGCTTTTATAGCTTTCTCTGGTAGACTTATGTGTTTCTTTTCATTATACTTTCATTGTCCTGTTGGCTTATTTCTACTAAGGCACTGATTGCATTTTGTCATTGTTTGCATATCTGTCCAGGAGACTTTGTTTCCTGAGAGCAGGGGTCACTGCACTGCTATCTTTTTCAAAGCATATCTTTAGCCAAACCCAAGTATCTGGCCTATAGTATCTAAGTAAATACTTTGTGGGATAAATAAACTGAATCATTGTTAAAGTTTTGGAAGTGGGCAGCCCGGGTGGCGCAGCGGTTTAGCGCTGCCTGCAGCCCGAGGTGTGATCCTGGAGACCTGGGATCGAGTCCCACATCGGGCTTCCTGCATGGAGCCTGCTTCTCCCTCTGCCTGTGTCTCTGCCTCTTTCTCGCTCTCTCTGAATGAATGAATGAATGAATAAATAATAAATAAATAAATCTTAAAAAAAATACAATAAAATAAAGTTTAAGAAGTGTATTTCTTCTGTAATTTCTCTTTAGAGTAGATTGTGGAAATAATGACTTCTTAGGGGTGAAGCAAATCTAAATATCAGAGATGAGCCTTGGGTTAAACTCCAAACATAGTTAGGCATATTAAGTATTTGCATGATTCGCTGACAGAAATAGTTTTATTTTTCCATTTTGTTCGGAGGTAGCTTCAGAGTTGTTACATTAAGAAAAGCCATTTCTGATTAGAAATGATTTATCTTTGCTTGCATTTGAGTATACTTGTGTTCTAACAATACCACAGCATTTAAGACTGCTTCAGCTTCCTTCTCACTAAATGTAATGGTGATCATTGATGACTAATTTATAAACAATCTTTTTTTTTTTAAACAATCCTGATGTGATGATAAAATAACTTTTTCCTTTTCCCATTAGATGTTGATCCTCTTTCTGAAGTAGAATCTCCATGGCCTGAATATTTTCTGAAAATTATTTTGAGCAGACTATCTGTTTAATAACAAGATAACCACATCAAGATGGTTGGAAAGCTGAAGCAGAACTTACTATTGGCATGTCTGGTGATTAGTTCTGTGACTGTGTTTTACTTGGGCCAACACGCCATGGAATGCCATCACCGAATAGAAGAACGAAGCCAGCCCCTCAGATTGGAGAGCACAAAGACCACTGTGCGAACTGGCCTGGACATCAAAGCCAATAAAACCTTTGCCTATCACAAAGATATGCCTTTAATATTTATTGGAGGTGTGCCTCGGAGTGGAACCACACTCATGAGGGCCATGCTAGATGCACACCCCGATATTCGCTGTGGAGAGGAAACCAGGGTCATTCCCCGAATCCTGGCCCTGAAACAGATGTGGTCACGGTCAAGTAAAGAGAAAATACGTTTGGATGAGGCTGGTGTCACCGATGAAGTGCTAGATTCTGCCATGCAAGCCTTCCTACTAGAAATTATTGTGAAGCATGGGGAGCCAGCTCCTTATTTATGTAATAAAGATCCCTTTGCCCTGAAATCCTTAACTTACCTTGCTAGGTTATTCCCCAATGCCAAATTTCTCCTGATGGTCCGAGATGGCCGGGCATCAGTACATTCAATGATTTCTCGGAAAGTTACCATAGCTGGGTTTGACCTGAACAGCTATCGAGACTGTTTGACTAAGTGGAATCGTGCCATAGAGACCATGTATAACCAGTGTATGGAGGTTGGTTATAAAAAATGCATGTTAGTTCACTATGAACAACTTGTCTTGCATCCTGAACGATGGATGAGAACGCTCTTGAAATTCCTTCATATTCCATGGAACCACTCAGTGTTACACCATGAGGAGATGATTGGGAAAGCTGGAGGAGTATCTCTGTCAAAGTGAGTAGATACTATTTTTCCCACCTACATAAAGGTATGTGCATAAACTACAGGTCTTTTTTGGGAAGAGATGTGGCTTCATCAGTAAGTTTTTAAAAAAATTCTCTAGCCAGTTCATTTATTTAATTCATTTGTATGTTTATGAATTGTGGTCCTTATTATCTTTTTGATGGAAGCACACCCAATTTATAGCAGTGAAAGGTCTTTTTTCACAGATGTCAGGTTTTAAGGTCTATCATTCAATTTTAGTGACTCCTGATTTCTAATTTCTAGATATTTTTCTAGATAAGGACTTTTGTGTGGATTAAAGTTAATATGAGGAGAAATATCTAACATGTTGGTGAATAGTGAATTCTAAGCATTTAGGAATTTTTAATGATAGAGAAAAATAAAGACTAAGATTATCTAACCCAGTTCCTTCATTTTACAGATAGGAAGACTCAATCAGAAAGTAAAAAGGATTTACTCAAATTTAGATGGAAAAGTCAGAATTAGAATCCATGCCTTGGTCTCAGTGGGCTAGTGCTGTTTTCCATGGCATTTTATAACATGTGGTACTTCTTTTGTCATCTGATGGATCTTGGTTTTTATAAAAGGGTAGAGAACTCCACAATTGGAAGCTTAATCTGTAATCCACACAGGAAGTTCCTTAGATTCAAATACTTCTAAAACTATTGCATTTTCTCCCTTTCTTACAAAGTGTTGACTAGGGTACCCTGACTTGATCTGACACTTTGATTTGATGACTTATGTACCTTGAATAAGGATATAAACATGAAACTACTGTTGGGACGCCTGGGTGGCTCAGCGATTGAGCATCTGCTTTCGGCTCAGGGCGTGATCCCATGGTCCTGGGATTGAGTCCCACATCAGGCTCCCTGCGTGGAGCCTGCTTCTCCCTCTGCCTATGTCTCTGCCTGCCTCTCTCTCTGTGTCTCTCATGAATAAATAAATAAAATCTTAAAAAAAGAAAGAAAGAAACTACTGTTAAATTCAGGTAGTATCTTCTTATGGGGAAAAGTTAGTCTAAGTTTTATTTTCTTTTTCCATTTATAAGAGTAATATGTATCCCCTGTAAAAACAACAACAACAACAAAAAACAAAAGAAAAGAAAAAACAGTGTACTTGACACTGTTCGTATAGTGTACTGTTTGTACCCTGCTTCCTCCTATCAAGGGATTTCTTCTTGATTTCTTTTTTCAGTGTTTAGAACTTGTACAGTGAGTATTGATTCCTGATATAGATAATTTGAAAAGGACAGCTGCATTTCTATACTTAGCTTACAGGTATTGATTATAAATTATTAATGTATTATCACTCTGCTGGCTCTGGGTTATTTTAATTAATTCAAAGAGCCCTAGCTACTCTCATCACAGTTAATTGTTTTTTTCCAGATAATAGACCATAACTAATTTCTAATCCTAGGTAAGCATTTCACTCTATGTGTTTATATAGAGTTGGCCCACAGATTCTGATGTTAATTCCTTCTAGTAGTATAAAATAAGCCTGTTAGACCCCACAACCCCACCCCCACCCCCAGTCTCTCCAAGTATGGATTAAGGAGATATGTTCAAGGTAAATTTTGGTGGAAATCAGGAAAAGGTCATTTTACATATATAATTACTATGTTTAAGGCAAACATGAAGATAGGAAATTCATAGAAATTACAAATAAATGGATTTTAGAAGGGGAAGAGATATTACTTAGGTTTTAGGATACTTAGGTTTAGAATGGAGACCTAGTGAGGTTTCATGCTTTGTCAAGAATCACATGTAGCAGAACCATGACTAGAACTTTCAATGCTTATTCCAAGATTCTTGCTATTATATGAGCTTTTTAAAATTAAGGCATACCTATAAGTAAATGCACAGATACTTAGTGTACAATTTGATGAATGTTTACATCTATATACACTAGTATAATCACCATCCACATAAAAATATAGAAAATTACCAGCACCCAGGAAGCTACTTTATGCTGCTTCTCATTTAACATCTTTCTCAAACCAAAAGTAACCACTGACCTGACCTCTATCACCAGAGGGGCTATGACATCATATATGAAGTTCAGAAACAGTCTTGCTTGCGTTTGAACTTCATATAAATATAAGCATGCCTATTTACTATTTTTTGCCTGGCTTCTTCCATTTAACATTAGATCTACCCATAACGTTGTAAATAGCAGCAGTTGATTCTTTCTCATAAGTATGTAATATTCCAGTATATAAATAAAACACAATTTTTCCATTGTTTCATTGGTGGACATTTGATGTTTCTGGTTTGGGGCTATTGGATAAAGTTGGTAAGATCATTCCTGTATATTACTGTTAGTGGACAGAGTATTAATTTCTCTTGGGTATATACTAATGAGTAGAATCACCGGATCATAAGATATGTATCTTTATATGTCTTTAACTGATACTTGTTTTCCACATTGTCTGTACCATTAATGTATGGCTATACCATATAGGAACGTGTTCTAGCTGGTTTGCATCTTTGCCAACATTAGGTATTCAGAGTCCTTTTAATTTTTGGGTGGGTGCAAGTATGTTTTTAAACCTAAAAACAAAACAAAATAACATTTGAACTCTTGTTTGAAATAGATCTTCCCAGAGCTACATTGTTTGAGGCAGGTCTAATTTAGGCTGTACTGCCTCTTTTCAGACTGAGTCTCTGCTCTCAAAAAGAGTTAATTGGGAGATAAAGAGAGAAACATGGAATTATTCCATCAATAAGTACCAAGTTGTAAGTTTTCCATGTTAGCTGAGAGTCGTGACATAAGGTTTTCATGGCCCAGAGTCAATCATCCTGTGTGGTGTGCCTTCCTATGAACATTTTTATTTTGGGAAAATTGTTTAAAATAAGTATTTTAACACTAATTGTGGCATTATTTAGTACTAAAATACTGAAAATATTTAGGCAGTTTTGAAGGCTTGAAGATATCACCAGATAGCTCAGGATCATATGCAGAAATTGTTGAAGATAATGATAAAGAAAGTTGTCACAGTTCTCCTTGCCCTATTTTGTTAACTATGAAAATTAAACTTTGCTTTGCTTAGGAAATTTCAGTTATTTTCAGTCAAAGAGGTGCCTCTTGCCTTCCTAGTCAGTTCAGTTATAGTAGGAGCATAAGGTAATCACTTGCTAGCATATGTAAGCAAATTTTTTATGAAAGAATTTGGTAGAAGAAAGCATTCTTTCATTCCGGGGTGGCCTTGATTAGACTACTGTATATAAGCTAGGCTTTTTTAAAAAACTGAAAATAAAAGCAAAGTATTTAATGAGTAGGGAAGGATGAAAACAGATTGCTTTGGCTGGCTAAGTTTAGCTCTGCATTAAGGTACAGCTATAGAATTTCATGTACAGTACTCTTGATGCTTTTAGTTAGTCATTTCAAGTTCAGTAGTAGAACTAGTTTCTCCAGTGATTGATGTTGTAATTTTGATGTTTTGAATACTCTGTTCTGTTTTAATAAATTATTCACCCATACTGTTCAACTTCTTATTAAATTGAGCTGTACTCTTGAATACAATGGCTCCAAAAAATGATATAGAACTCACTGAGCTCTTTATTTCTTTCAGACTAATAGCGTAGAAAAAAATTGAGGCATTTCTAAATGTCTTTTTGCCTTTATCTTTCAAGAAATGTTTGCATAGAAATGAGGGGGAGTGTGTTTTAAGGAAAACATCCCATACAAATAGGTGGATTCTAGTAGAATTCTCCAAATGATTGAAAAAGCAGTAGAATTTTGCTGATTAGGGAATGGTATCTACTACTTGAGTCTGCTTCTCAAATAATTTGAATACGAAATGGAAAAAATAAAGTTTGAGGCTATTTACATTAACTTTGTCTCATTATTGTGGAATTTTTGTGGAATTTGAGTCATTTCCATCTGGAACATTCAGGAAGTTACTGGAGTATATGGCATTGCTCCTGCTTTTAAACTCATTAAGGTACTGTGAAATTGCCTAGAACAAGTAAAAATCTTCAATAACAATAACAAAAAAGTATACCAATGTATACTTAAGGATGACTTAAATAAAGCTATAAACCTAGGATCAGTAAACAAGCTTACTAGGTGAAAAGAGCACTATAACACTAATGGTAAGTAACCCTTAAACAGAAGCAAGTACAAGAATCACAACTACAGTTCAGAGAGAAGTTATCTGCCCTTGGGGTAGAAAAAAGATATACACCTATTAAACACGAATAGGTTAGAAGGAAAAATATAGTAGCAGTGGCAAGTACAAGAGACCAAATAAGAATACAAAAATTAACACTCTGAAGCTTCTAGTAAGTAAAACAGAGAGAAAACTAGAAATCAGATCCAGAACAAAGAAAGTATTAAATAACAAAAATATAACTGAGTACATTTTAAAGATCTAATTGGCTTTATTAATTCATGAATTAGGCAGTATCCCATCCAGCAAGTAGAGGGAGAGCCCCAAAGGACTACAGAAAATGGAAGATTTTTAAGGGTAGAGAATTAGTGGAACAAAAGGAAATTATTAGCAAAGAAACCTTTGTTTTAGGCAGGATTGCTCTCCTAAGGGGAATGGATGGAGTCTATCAGTAAATTTGCTAGTGCTGACTAGGAAATTCCCATGTTGACTGGTTAAAGGTTATATTTCAGGGAGTGGAATTTAGTCTGGAAATTTAAAAATTTTATAATATCTTATAGAATTAACAGAAGGATATAACAAAATATCCACTTGAAAATTTTCTGAAATTTAAGGATAGTGAGAATATTATGAGCAAGTTAAGAGAAAGACGATATTCATGCAAATTATCATCTCTACAGTGTATAAAATTAATAGCGTGCAAATTAGGATTATCTGAGCTCTACTAGACTAGCTTAGATTAAAATATCCCAGAAGAATTTTATAAATATTGCCTTTTTTGTTTTTGAAAAATTGTTTTGGGTTACTTATCCTTGTGAACATTGTAATTCTCGCTTCATAAACCTGGTTGTTAATCAGATATTGCCTAAGAGTGATGCTTTTGTAGTTGTGGAAATCACTGTTCTTCTATTACAAATTATAAGTAGCTGAGAATCCTTAGCTGGAGAAGGGTAATTGAATAAACAAGGAAAGAGGAGAGGAAAAATTGTATTTCAGAATGTGTTAGTGAAGAATGAGAAGAAGCAGAACAAGAACATAAATTAATAAAGCACAGTTTATACTTTTCTTAAAGAAGATGGCATCTGATGGCAAAAAAAACAGAAGCTGGGTGTTAGATCATTTATTAATTTAGATCAGGTATCTGCAAAAAAATAGAGACCCAAAATAAGCATGGTTTTAAACAAAATGGTGGCTGCTGTGTAAAAGAAAGCCGACCAAGCCTGGTTTAGAAGCTTTGCAGTCATCTAGCATTTAGGCTGCTTCCAGTTTCTGGCACCCATCAGCCCCGTGGTCTAAGATGGCGCTCCAGTCATATCATCTATGTCCTAAGTAGCAGGGTCAGGTTAGTCTGGACATTTAATATATTTTTAGGACATTTCCCATGAATTTCCTTCATTCTCTTATACTCCAGGTAGCCCTTCCTGCATTCTGCTGGCCATACCTTAGTCTAATGTCCATATATAAAAGGCTAGGAAAGGAACTCTTTATTCTAAGTGACCATGTGTCCAACTGAGAATTGATGTTTCTTTTACTAAGAGGTGTATATAGGCTGGATATTGGGATAAGCAGATAGCAGTCTCTGCTACTTCACTGAGTACACACTGTGTACTTTACATACTGTAAAGTCTCTGTCCTAAAGGTACACATGATCTAATGGAAGGCATAGATTTATATACAATACAATGTTAAGTATTATGGGAAACCAAGAAGAGGTAATCTAGGGTGTTCAGGAAGGCCTTCCTGGACAATGTGATATCAAACTGAGGAATAGAGCAGTGTTTTTTCACCTTGGCACTATTGACATTTTGGGCCAGATAATTCTTTGTTGTGGGGGCTGTCCTGTACGTTATGGAATGCTTAGCAGCATCCTTGGCTCTATAGATGCCAGTAGCAAATACCCTCCCCACTCCTGTGACAATCAAAATGCTTCCAGAGATGGTCAAATGCTCTCTCCCCTCCTGTTGAGAATCTGTTTTGTTTTCAAAGGAAATACATGGACAGGGCGCCTGCGTGGCTCAGTCGTTGATTAAGCAGTCGTTGATTAAGCATCTGATTCTTGATTTCAGCTCAGGTCTTGATCCCTGCCCCCCCCCCATCAGGCTCTGCACTCAGCAAGGAGTCTGCTTGAGAGTCTCTCTTCCTCTACCTTTGCCCCTCTCCTCCACATGCTGACTCTCTCTAAAATAAATCTTAAAAAAAAAAGAAAAAATTGATTATCACATCCTCCAAAATTTATAGAAATGATAAAGTAGGGACCTGCCAAAAGGAGTGAATCTTGAATCCTGCAAGCCTCTTGGTAGGTCCTTTTAATTCATGATGTAAATTCAGGGGAGTCAGCCAATAAATTGTCTTCTTTTGCTTATAAAAAGCTGGGCCATAGTTAGATTTTCTTCTAGCCTGAAACAAAAGGTTGTTCTAAATTCCAAAGAAAGGTTAACACCCTTACCAGTGGCCTGAGAGATAAAGATGAAGGCATTATCTTTCCACGCCAGGGGCAGAGGAAAGGAGAAAGGATTTCATGTTCTGTTAATGTAGGCAGCAGTCTTGATCCATCGTCTTGGGCAGAAGCAGTCTGCCTTAACATAGGATACTTCTTCTCTTCGTCATAATTTTTTTATTAAGATTTTATTTATTATTCCTGAGAGACAGAGAGAGAGAGAGAGAGAGAGAGAGAGAGAGGCAGAGACACGGGTAGAGGGAGAAACAGGCTCCACGCAGGGAGCCCTGAAGTGGGACTCCGATCCTGGATCTCCAGGATCAGGCCCCGGACTGAAGGCGGCTCTAAACCGCTGAGCCACCTGGGCTGCCCAGTTTGCAAAGTTTTTGATAAGGTTTGTATGAGCTGCCCAGTGAAGTGGAGGCCTCAACCCCTGGAGAATATATCCCAAGTTATATCCCAAGTGGGAAACACATTTTTTTAACAGTTTTGTTTTTATTTCCCCTCACTGTGAAGGCATCAGCCTGTGGCAGGGAAAGGTTTTAACCCATCTGGAAAACATACACACAATAACAAGGACGTATTGATAACCCATACGAAATGGCAGCTGAATAATATCTAGTTGTAGATCTTCAAAGGGTCCAGCGGGAGGAGATCTGAGGCTGCCAGAGACAAAAAACCGTTTTTTCAGGATGGGCCTGACAAGTCAGACATTACTAACGGACTATTTCCACAATTTTATAAAAGTTTCCCCACCAATGTCTATTTATAATTTGAGTCATCTTAAATGCACCATAGTGAGTGAAGAAATAATGCAAAAACTGAAAACATGGGTTTTGTCTGAGAATTAGGAAGAGCAAACAGCCATCTTGGTTTCCCATCGCTCTGACTACTCATTTATACGTTATTTATCCATCTTCATTTCTCTGATTCAGAAGCAGACTGTTGTTTTGTTGCAACCAGAGGCCATTTTTTTGCAGAAGCAGAATGGACTTTACCCACTTGTCACAGTCATTATAGAGTATACTGCTGTTGCTTTGCTTTAAAGTCAGCTTGATCACATATTGGAACTTCTTTCCAAAGATTTCTTTTCCACAGACTTTATAATTCTCTTTTTTTACATTCAGATTTTGTTCAGTTTTCCCTTTTTAAATAACCAGTTTCAAAAATAGGTAACTAAATAAATAACCGGTGTCATTTTAGGATAAAATTACTTCCTTTCCTTTCAGTAAAAATGTTATTTCTATTTTTCAGACTTTTTCTTAATCAAAACCACACATCCTATTTTACTTGCATGAAGACTTGTTTCCCTTATTATTTCCAGTAGTCTTAAATTATATTAGAATTCTTAATTCTTGGAAACCTTAATTTCTATGAAAGCCAGTAAATTAGCAATCGTGAACTGTTACACCAGCATTCTTTAGATTTGCAAACTTATTAATATATTTTATAATTTTTAGAAGGATTGCCTTTTTCTTTTTTATTTTTTTATTTTTATTTTTTGCCTTTTTCATTTTTCCAGCATAGCACTAACACTTCTAGATATCTTTTAGTTTCTCTGTAACAAGAAGCTTAAAGTAGTTAAACCTATGTTCAATAATTAATGTAGTATTTTATCTTATTTGGAAATGACCTGGTATTTAAAGAATTTAACTTATCATTTAACCTAATTTAGCAAAACTTTAAGATTTTAAGTAACCAAAAAGATTTGGGAAAACTATTTAAAGCAGACATAAATATTGCTGAGAATTATTTGTAAACTTTTTTCTTGTTTACATTTATTTACTTATTTTTTTTTTTTAATTTTTATTTATTTATGATAGTCACACACACAGAGAGAGAGAGAGGCAGAGACATAGGCAGAGGGAGAAGCAGGCTCCATGCACCGGGAGCCCGACGTGGGATTCAATCCTGGGTCTCCAGGATCGCGCCCTGGGCCAAAGGCAGGCGCCAAAACCGTTGCGCCACCCAGGGATCCCTATTTACTTATTTTTAATATGTTTAGATTACTTACAAAACTTCATTAAACATTAGACAAAAGTCAGCCATTATCCCAAGCTATTGTATTTTTGTTGGTAGATCTTGTAAGAGAATATGAATTTATTTGGCTAATAAACTTAGGTAGAATAAGTTTTATATTTGGTATTGATAACTCTAAATACATCTGTTTTAATTAACCATCAACCTTAAATGAGCTTTTATATAGAATGTTTTTTTCAGATTAGGTGAACTTGAAAAACATACGGGTTAGTTCCTGTCTTTTTGAGAGTTTTAGAATGCCCAATCCTTATAAACACTTGTCTTCAAACCAACTAATTAGAGCCTTTCACAAATTAATTTAGCAATACTATCCAGAGGTAGCATAATACCTCACATTTATAACATATACACTAACAGATCAATGCAAAGACGTTATAGTTACTAATATTTGTGGAGAAGGTTCTTAAGATTTATATTTGTCCCTGAAATTAATTTTAAGAAGACTGCTAGAGCTTCTAAGAGCCCTTCTAGCAGTGTGCATTTTAAAAAGACCTTTTCCCCTTTTTTCTTCCTTTGAGCTGTATTTATAACACCAAGGGACTGAAAGAATTTAAGTTCTCCAAGATGGACATTGCTTTCCTACAACCAATAATTTGCAAGCCTTTTGAGATAAATAAGGGGTCTGGGGATTGGTGAAGGAATAGGTGAATTTTGAATTGCCTCTGGAGCTGACTTTTGTTTTGCAAAAGACGTGCAAGATTAAGACAGTTGCTTTTAATTTCTCAAAGAATTGGGTTGTAATTTAAATGACAACATATATTGATAAACCTACAACATTAGTCCAACTACGTTATCCTCAGTTGGTTTCTTTTCCTCTAGGTTACAGAATTTTAATTTTAAATATTTCTGACAGTATTGGAATAACCCCCCTTGGATATAAGATAGGTCCCAAAGAAGGAAAAGGATATTATCTTCCCAAAATCCAATCACTCCCATAAATAGCCTAAAGAAAGCCAACAGTTTACATGTCCCCAGGGAGGCAGAAAGCCAAGCCCAGTTGTGTAAGCAAGAAGACAATAGCTATCCAGGAGAGAGAAAGGATCAATAAACAATGAATTTGGATTTGGAAGGGAAGGGAAGAGATAAAGTGAAATTTTATTTTCCTCTTTCAACTGGGCACTACAGACATTCAGAAGAACAGATTTTGATAAGAATTTTTACCCTTCATTGGCCTCTGTCCCTTCTTCTGTGATCCCCTCTGAGGACTCTGGTATCTACCAGTTTCTCTCTGTTTAAAGAAATAATGTAACAGTTTACCAGAAAATTCCTCAGTTTTATCCCCTCTGGGAGGGGCCTATGTGGTGACCCTCTTTTGAAGGTAGATATGGGGTTATCTGTAAGGCCACTAATTTGGAAGACTTTTGTTTATAGTTGTGTGGTCTTTTCAGAGTGGAAAAAACAGTTCAGATTGAGGATTAGTAGAATGAGTACTCAGGAGGAAAGAGGGAGGTGTGGGAGTTATAATATCGTTTTAGGTTCCTCACATTAAATTTTTCTTTAGACTTTTGCAATGATTGCAGTGAAAACTACTTTAGAATTGTGGAACCTTTTGGAGACCTCTGTTGCCAATTAAAATAGGTATCCTGTTTAATTTGGGAACCCTTGTTTTCCAGGGCACTTCTTAGATGATCTTGTCTGATTGGAATGGCCCCCCATCACGGCCATTGTAATTGTAGGTGGTTTTTGGTAAAATTTTGCCATTTCTATATATATTCAATACACCTGGCTCCATTGTTTTTAGACATAAAATAAACAGGTGTGCCAGAAGGTGGTTATATTTGACTCTTTAGAATTCAAGGACCTCATCAGCTAAGCCTTTGCTACACAAAACCAGACAAACACGTGCACCTCAACATACCAGCAGTAATCAAAAGATGTCATTGTGGGCTGGCTGAGAGAAGGTCCTATGGCCACCAGCCCTAAATCAGCAGCATCTATTAAATGGGAGTTTCAGACTGGGTCTTTGGGGGAAGGAATTCCAATGTGGAATTGTGGACTGGGCTGTGAACAGCGACTAAAGACTGTGCTCCGTTGCCACTTGTCAATCTAGGCTGACCTGTTAACTCTGGACTGGAAAGCCAATTAGATCAGTAGGTTGAATACAAAAGAGCAGAATTCAGACCACAAAGGACTTACCAGTGGCCTTTAGAAATGGCAAGAGGGCAGCCCGGGTGGCTCAGTGGTTTAGCGCCGCCTTCAGCCCAGGGTGTGATCCTGGAATCCCGGGATTGAGTCCCACATCGGGCTCTCTGCATGGAGCCTGCTTCTCCCTCTGCCTGTGTCTCTGCCTCTCTCTCTCTCTCCTCTCTCTGTATTCTTATGAATAAATAAATAAATAAAATCTTAAAAAAAAAAAAAGAAATGACAAGAAAGACATTAACTCAAAGGGGTTTGCAGGGCGCCGTGCCCTTGTTTTTTCATTGTTCCTGAATGCTGTCAGAAATTTTCTTTAGATCCCACTGCTGCCACCAACGTTGTTAAAAAACAAAATTCAACTGCATAAATTTGAAGGTCCTATGGCTTTTTTAAAGGATTCGTGAATTGGACAGCATCCCATCTAGCAAGTCGAGGGGAAGTCCACTGAACTACATGAGAGGAAGGTTTTTAAAGGCAGAGAGAGGGCATGAAAAAAAGAAGAAAGGAATTTATTACACGGAAAGCATTGTTTAGACAAGGTTACCTTCCTCAGGGGAGTGGAAAGGGTTTCTCAGTAAAATCTTAGCATTGACAGGAAATTCTATGTTGACTGGTTAAAGGTTACATTCCTGGCAGATTGAAACTGCAATTAGATTAGGTATTAAGTCTTGGTTGGACACTATTTTGGGGCAGTGTTTAAAGATTTAAAAAATCTTTAAAAGATTTTTTAAAAAAAGATTTAAAATGTAATTATGTTTGAGAATGTATTTTTAAGATGAAGCATAGGGAAAATTGATTTTATAGAGTAATTTTTGTCAAAGAAAAGCCAAGTATATCATAGTTAGTAATACCTAGTGCCTATTCAGATATTATTGTCTTCTCCTTATTCTGAATTCAGAACATCATGGTGCTCTCCCTGTTCTGAATTACCTGACTAGTAAAGGATGATTTCATTATTTCTGAAACATTATGTTCCATCATTGCTCTGAATCATCTCATCAGATGTCAGCCATATATTAGAATCACTTCAAGGACTTTGAAAAAGCCCAGAGTTTGTTCGTTTGTTTTTAAGTAGGCTTCACACCCAGTGTGGAGCCCAACCTGGGCTTGAATTCATGAGCTTGATCCCCTGAGATCAAGAGCCCCAACATGGGGCTTAAACATTTGAGCCACCCAAGTGCCCCAAAGATACCAGTCTCTGATTCAGATCTGTGACAAGTCCAAGAATTTGCATTTGTAACAGATTCTTAGGTAATGCGTAATGTCCTGTTCTGCAGATTTCACTTTAAGAACTCCTGCCTCAGGGGATCCCTGGGTGGCTCAGTGGTTTGGCACCCGCCTTTGGCCCAGGGCGTGATCCTGGAGTCCCGGGATGGAGTCCCGGGATCCCGCATTGGCCTCCCAGCATGGAGCCTGCTTCTCCCTCTGCCTGTGTCTCTGCCTCTCTCCCTCTCTCTCTCTCTCTCTCATAAATAAATAAAAATAAAATCTTTGAAAAAAAAAAAAAAAAAAGAACTCCTGCCTCAGAGTCATGCTACCTCTTAATGTGTTGGCTTCATGTGCAAACTCTGACTTTTTCGCTTCTACTTCTCTGGGCCCCAACTGCCCTGAAGTAATTGTATCTACTCAAATATTCCATACAGCTCTTTGTATTGCTCCTTCTGCTTATAGTACATTTCACTCACTTCTTCATCTGAGCAACTCAGGTTGTATTGCAGTGTTCAGTTCAGATTTCCCTTCCTTGAAGACCTCCCTCTGTGCAGTTGATGTGGGAGAGCTTGGTTCTTGTCTCATGGAGTTGAAGAATGAATCTTCATTCATTGAAGAAGAGTGAGTAAAGCGATAGAAGTTTTTAAAGCAATGATACAGAGAAAGCTCTCATGTGAGAGGGACCCTGACAGGGTTGCCACTGAAGGTTTTTTGGCTGGTCTTTTATAGAGAACCTGACTAGGGAGATGACAGCCTTGAGATTTCTTGTGCTGTCTTGAGTGAATGACATGGCTGTTTTTGGGTCTGGTGAGTCTGTCTCTGTGATTATTTTGTAGCTGTCAAAGGAAGATAGTCCTTAACATTTGGGGCCAAGTGTCTGGATCTACTTCCTTATCTCTGGTTTTGTTGCGTCTTGGTGTCCTTGGGAGTTATGGGAGCCTGACTCTGGGGCCTTCCCCTTATCTTTCCCTGCCTAGCCCTGTCTGTCCCTTATTCACAGTGAAGCTTCCTGTGCCTTCATGAGATGCCTTGGCAAACGAAAAAGAGTTCAGACTTTGAAGCTGATTAGACCTGCGTTTAAAACTTTTCACTGATACTGACTGGCTTTATAACATTGGACAAACTACCATCCCTCTTTGTGTCTCTGTTTTTTAAACTATATTATGGAGAAGGTGGTGATGATGATAATGATGATATCCTCTAAAATTTACTGAATAGTTGTTGTGTGCCAGGTACTGTTACTTCATTTACTTTTCGTATTTATCCTTTCACACGTACCCGTAGGTACTTCAAAAACCATTTTATAGGTAAAGACTTTCTCTCTCAGAGAGGTTGAGGAGCTTGTCCTCACTCAGTTGAAACAGGCAAGCTAGGGCATGGGCTCATGTCTTTCTGTCTTCAGAAACTCTACTCTTAACCCCTCAGTTCTATTTACCTTACAGGGCTTCTGAATATTAAATAAAATAATGAGTGTGAAACTGGCTAAACATAGGCTTTAGAGTCAGACAGAGGTTTAAATTCCACCTCTGTCCTTTATTAGTTATATGACCTTGGATGAGTTATTTGATTTTGCCAATCAAGTTAGTTACCTCATCTGCCCCCTTACTTTTCTTATCCTAGAAATTAGGGATGGTGTTAATATCCACTAGGGATGATAATAATACTTGCTTCATAGAGTTGTTGTGAGGACTAAATTAGAATGACTATTAAGCCTTAGCCCAGTGTGTGGCATTAGTAAGTGGTCAAAAATGTGAAAAATATTTCGAAAATCAAATATTTTCATAATTATTAGCATGGTAATAACAGTGTCCATTGGTCATGGTGATAATAGTATTTATCTCATAAATTGTTGTGATGATTAAAATAAAATTACTATAAAGCCCCTAGCAAAGCACAGGGCATAAATGGTACTTATTATTATTATTAAATAATGTTATTTATTATTATTATTATTTTTTAAGATTTTATTTATTTATTCACGATTGACATAGAGAGAGAGAGAGAGAGAGAGAGAGAGAGGCAGAGACACAAGCAGAGGGAGAAGCAGGCGCCACACAGGGAGCCCGACATGGGACTCGATCCCGGGTCTCCAGGATCGTGCCCTGGGCCAAAGGCAGGCACCAAACCGCTGTGCCACCCAGGGATCCCCTGTTATTTATTATTTAATAAATAATATTATTTATGTAAAAAAAAATCTGGGAAACAACTAGCACAGTACTGAGTGCTTCATAGGCTTTTATTAATGTTATCACACATTCTCCTGTAGTCTTTTTTTTTTAATTTTTATTATTTATGATAGTCACACACACACACACACACACACACACAGAGAGGCAGAGACACAGGCAGAGGGAGAAGTAGGCTCCATGCACCGGGAGCCCGACGTGGGATTCGATCCCAGGTCTCCAGGATTGCACCCAGGTCTCCAGGATCGCGCCCGGGGCCAAAGGCAGGCGCTAAACTGCTGCGCCACCCAGGGATCCCTCTCCTGTAGTCTTATTTAGGGTAGAGATAGTGTTAACTCATGAAATGTTTGTCTAACAAAGCAAATTGAAGTTATGTGGTTTATTAGTCTACTTCCTGTCAGAAGAATTTTGGTAATCCAGTGCTTCTTTCCCAGTTGTATTATTTGTCTTTCAGTCCAAGTTGGCAGTATTTCTGATGATAAACTTTTCTCAAAAACTTTTATGTGTTCTCTGGTAAATCTCATTTGTGTTCATTTCTCTGGATAATGTGATATCTACAAGTTTCTTTGAGATAAACACTTCTGTGCTTTGGGCTCCTGCTGAGATGGCTAAGGGACAGTGTGCTTATACTTCTTAGATGCCGTATTGTTCAATTGAGAGGACCCATGAGATACAGCCTTAAGTTGTTTAAAGGACTCTTTTTCTGACTGAATTGTTGGGAGCCATTTTAGAAGCAGCCTATTACAGAGGTTAAATTTTATCTAATTGAAGTACTTATACAACTTTTCTTTCCTTTAAGCTACTAATGTAGTAAGTTACATTAATAGATTTTTAATGTTGATTTAACCTGGAGTTTCTTTTTTTATAAAGATTTTTTAATTTATATATTCATGATAGAGATAGAGTCAGAGACACAGGCAGAGGGAGAAGCAGGCTCTCTCTGCAGGGAGCCCGATGTGGAACTCGATCCCTGTACTCCCTGGACTCCCTGGACTCTGGGATCATGACCTGAGCCAAAGGCAGGTGCTCAACCACTGAGCCGCCCAGGTGCCCCTGGGTCAGGGTTTTAAAAAACTGTTTCCATGTGTATTTTATGATGATATTTCTCCAGTTTTATTGAGAAATAATTGACATACATCACCATATAAGTTTTTTTTTAAAGATAGATTGATTGATTGATTGATTGATTTATTTATTTATTTATTTATTTATTTATTTATTTATGATAGGCATAGAGAGAGAGAGAGAGGCAGAGACACAGGCAGAGGGAGAAGCAGGCTCCATGCTGGGAGCCTGACATGTGGGACTTGATCCCGGGACTCCAGGATCGCACCCTAGGCCAAAGGCAGGCACTAAACTGCTGAGCCACCCAGGGGTTCCCTTACCATATAAGTTTAAAGTGTACAGTATGATGGTTTGATTTACATATATTGTGAAATGATTACTGTAATCGGTTCAGCTAGTATCTATCTTTTCATGTAGATACGATAGAAAGAAAATAAAGAAGAAATGAATAAATGGAAAAAATTGTTTTTCTCCTTATGATGAGAACTGTTAGGATTTACTCTCTTATCAACTTTATTGGTTTAAGATTTTTGTATTTATTTCATGAGTAATAACCTATAATTCTAATTTTTCTTAAAATCTGTATCTTTTGTTATATAGTTATGCTAGCCTTACATATCCTTGAAGAGTGTTTCCTCCCATTTTTTGCATCTTTTGATTATCTTTTCCCTCAATATTGAATCATTTTTCTTGGTTCTCTGTATTTCAGGAATATTTGGAGTTATGTTTTACGTCTAAGAGACCTGTTAGAATTCTCTGGAGAATGATTCTTTTTTCTTTTCGGTGGGCAATCAAGCTGGTTAGGTTCTAACCACAAATTTGCCTCGCCTGTGAACAGTGTTTCTGGTATCAGTTTAGTTTTAAGACTTTGATATGCTTTTATTTTATTTTATTTTATTTTATTTATTTATTTATTTATTTATTTATGATAGTCACACACACAGAGAGAGAGAGAGAGAGAGAGAGAGGCAGAGACCCAGGCAGAGGGAGAAGCAGGCTCCATGCACCGGGAGCCTGACGTGGGATTCGATCCTGGGTCTCCAGGATCACGCCCTGGGCCAAAGACAGGCGCTAAACCGCTGCGCCACCCAGGGATCCCAGACTTTGATATGCTTTTAATTGGTGGATTTAGGCCATTGATTTTTTTTTTTAAAGATTTATTTATTTATTTATTCATGATTTATTTATTTATTATGCATCTTTTGCATTAACATACCACATACCAGTTTATAGATTTGGTGGCAGTTAATTCCATGGTGTAATTCTCAAAGCCTCTGCTTCCTTAGGTCTCTCCTAGGTGTGAGCTGGAAGTTGTATGGATTCATATGCAAAGTTATGGGAAACTTTCTCTGGCTCTTTTTTTCCCTGGATTTCTCCAACAGTCTCTGGATCCCTCAAGCTACTTTTCTTGTTATTCTGGCCAGAAGTATGGGTTTCTCTCAGAGTTTTACCTCCCTGCACCATCACTATGCATTTCTGCATGACTGGTGCCACCATTAGGGCAAAGAGGTAAGAGAGAACTGTCAAAACTAATAAGGGACTACCCTAGTCCCCAGTGGTCTCTTTTCCCAATTCTTTTTCTCTGAAAGATGGGGTTTGCTTAGTTTTTGCTGCTCACATTTGTGCATAGACAGTGTGGACAAATATTATAATTTAATTCTAAGGATTTAATGTTTCTGAGTTTCCTTCCAAAAAGTCTAATTTTTAAAAGATTCTGTTCAATCTGGGTTGTTCTGTTCAATCTAGGTTGCCTGTAATTTTCTTAGTGCTTTGAAGACACTATTCCACTGTTCTTGCTGCAGTAGTTGCTCTTGAGAAGTCTGTTGTCAGTCTAATTGTCTTATTTTAGTACACTATTTTCCTGACTGCTTTGAGATCTCCTCATCTTTCCTGTCCTGTTTTTACTATATTTTGTGAGTAGTTGTGGATTTTTTATTTTGATTTCCCTGGCTTATTAGTAAATGTTCCTTTTGGAAAAATTGGAAGGTTTTTAACTACAGTTTCAATTTCTTTAAAAGATAAAAGTCTAGATTATTTCTTGAGTAAGTGTTGTGTCTTTTAAGGAATAGTCCATTTCTTCTAGGTTGCTGAATCTACAAGCATAAAATTGTTCATAATATTCTCTTAACAATGTTTTCATATCTCTGGAATCTGTAGTGATCTGTAGAGCCTCTCATTTCTGAAATTGGTAATTTCTACTTGGAATTTGTTGAGATTTTTGGGTCTGTGGGTTTTATAGTTTCTATAAAATGAGAAAAAACCTGTACATTACTTCTTCAAATATGTTTTTGTTTTTCTTCTCTCTCTCCTCTCCTTTGGAGACTCTAATTAGAAATAAATGAAAATGTTTGAAATCGTTCCAGAGCTCACTGATGCTCTTTTTTTTTTTTTTTTTTTTTAAAGATTTTATTTATTCATTCATAAGAGACAGAGAGAGAGAGAGGTAGAGACTGAGGCAGAGAGAGAAGCAGGCTCCATGCAGGGAGCCCGATGTGAGACTCCATCCTGGGTCTCCAGGATCACAGCCCAGGCCAAAGGCAGTCACTAAACTGCCGAGCCACCCAGGGATCCCCCTGATGCTCTTTTTACATTTAAAAATAGACTTTATTTTTTACAGCAGTTTTTTGTGTTGTGTGTGTGTGTGTGTTTTAAGACTTATTTATTTGAGAAAGAGAGATAATCAGTTGAGGGGGTAAAGGCAGAGGAAGAGAATCTTCAAGTAGACTCCCTGCTGAGAGTTGAGCCTGACTTGGGGCTCAGTCTCATGACCCATGAGATCATGATGTGAGCCAAAAATCAAGAGTCAGATGCTTAACCAACTGAGCCACCCAGGTGCCTCTAGAGCGGTTTTAAGTTCACAGTAAAATTGAGCAGAAAGTACAGGAAGTTTCCATATATTCTTGGTTCCCATGTATGCACAGCTTCTTCCACTATCAAAATCCCAAACTAAACTGGTACATTTGTAGCATGCCTGGGTGGCTCAGCAGTTTGGCGTCTGCCTTCAGCTCAGGGTGTGATCCTGCCATCCTGGGATTAAGTCCCACATCGGGCTTCCTGCATGGGGCCTGCTTCTCCCTCTGCCTGTGTCTCTGCCTCTCTCTCTGTGTCTCTCATCAATCAATAAATCTTAAAAAAAACACAAAAATCTGGTACATTTGGTATAGCTGATGAACCAACATTGATACATCATTATCATGGAAACTCCTATTTTATAGTAGGGTTCCTTCTTGGGTGCTGTTCATTCTGTAGGGTTTTGACAAATGTATACTGTCGTGCATCCACCATTACAGTATTATACAGAATAGTTCCCCTGCCCTTAAAATCCTCTGTGCTTCGCCTTTTTGTCCCTCACTTCCCCCAACCTTTGGCAACAACTGATCTTTTTACTGCTTTTTACTGTCTCCATAGTTTTGCCTTTTCTAGAATGTCTTTTAGTTGGGGTCATAATATATGTAGCCTTTTCAGATTAGTTGCTTTCACTTGGTAATGTGCATTCAGAGTTCTTCTATGTCTTTTCATGGTTTGACAGCTTTTTGTTTGTTTGTTTAGCATTGAATAGCATCAGTTTTATTGATTTTTTTTAAAAGAACTAGGTTTTGAGTTTGATTTTCTCTACTGATTTGTTTTTAATTTCATTGAATTCTGCTGTAATTGTTATTTCTTTTGTTGCTTCTTTTTTGAAATATGCATTCAGTGCTATGAAATTCACTGTAAGCACGGTTTTCAGTGCATTGCACATTTTTGATAAGTTGTATCTCCATTTTCATTTAGTTTAAAAAATTTATAATTATTCGTTGATCCACATATTGTTTTGAAGTGTGTTGTTAATCTGTAAGTATTTGAGTTTTTCTAGCTATTTTTCTGTTATTGATTTCTAGTTTAATTCCATTGTAGTTTATAAGGATACATTGTATAACTTCTATTCTTTTATTTTATTTAAAGATTATTTATTTATTATTCATGAGCGACACAGAGAGAGGTAGAGACATAGGCAGAGGGAAAAGCAGGCTCCCTACGGGTAGCCTGATGCAGGACTTGATCCCAGGATACTGAGATCACAATATGAGCCAAAGGCTCAACCACTGAGCCACTTGGGCATCCCAACTGCTATTCTTTTAAATTTGCTTTTATTGCCTAAATGTGATCTATCTTGCTGTATGTTCCAGGTGAGCTTAAGGTATATGTGTATTTTGCTGTTGTTGAGAATAATAGTTTATATATGTCAGTTATATCCAGTTGATTGATGATTTTGTTGAGTTACTGATTTTCTGCCTGTAGGATCTACCCATTTTTTATAGAGGTTTGTTAAAACCTTCAACTATAATAATAGATTTACCTCTTTCTCCTTGAAATTCTATCCTTTGTTGCTTCATGTCGTTTGTTTGTTGTTAGGTGCCCACACGTTAAGGATTGTTCGGTCTTCTTGCAAATTTGATTGCTTTGTCATTAATATAGCTACTCTACCTTTGATTGGTGTTAACATGTTATATCATTCTCCATCTGATTGCTTTTAATCTATATCTTTATATTTAAATTAGGTTTCTTGGAGCCAACATATAGTTGGATCTTATTTTTTGATCCATTCTCAAAATAATTTGCTTTTAATTGGTGGATTTAGGCCATTGATTTTTTTCAAAGATTTATTTATTTATTTATTCATGATAGACAGAAAGAGAGAGAGAAAGAGAGAGAGAGAGAGGCATAGACCCAGGCAGAAGGAGAAGCAGGCTCCATGCCAGGAGCCCGACGCGGGACTTGATCCCGGGACTCCAGGATCACACCCCGGGCCAAAGGCAGGCGCCAAACTGCTGAGCCACCCAGGGATCCCCTAGACCATTGATGTTAAGAGTGATTTCTGACATAGTTGGATTAATATCTACTATAATTATTACTAGTTTTTATTCGTTGCTTTTGTTCTTTGTTGCTATTTTTGTTTCACTCTTTCTGCCATTTGTGGATTTGACAACATCTTTTTTTTTAATTTTTAAAAAAAGTTTTAAAGATTTTATTTATTTGAGAGAGAAAGAGAAAGAGAGTGAGTGGGTGAGAGGGAGAGAGAATCTAAAGCTGACTCCGCACAAAGCCCAGTGTGGAGCTTGATTACTCAACTGGGAGATCATGGCCTGAACGGAGATGAAGAGTCGGAAGCTTAACCAACTGAGCCACCCGGGCTTTCCCTTGAGTGAGCATTTTATATGATTCAGTTTTCTCTCCTTTCTTAGCATGAATTTTACTATAAAAGTTTTTTGTCTGTAATACATACTTATAGCTAATCCAAATCTACTTTTAGGTAACACTATACCACTTCATGGGTAGTGGAAGCACCTTATTATAACAAAATAATTCTGTTTTCTCTTTGTTCTTTGTATCATTGCTTTCATTCATTTGTCTTATACATAAGCATACATACTCATACATTGTTGCTATTATTATTTTGAACAACCTCTGACAGATCTGTTAGATCAGTTTAGAATAAGAAAAAAATGAAAGTTTTGAGTTTACCTTCACTTATTATTTTTCTAATGCTTTTTCTTTCTTTATGTAGACCTTGGTTTCTGCCCAGTTCTAAAGAACTTTTTAAAATTTCTTGCAAGATAGGTCTACTGGCAACAAATTCCCTTAATGTTTGTCTGTAAAAGTATTTCCCCTTCACTTTTGAGGAATAATTTCACAAGATACAGAATTATAAGTTTGTGTTGTTGGGATCCCTGGGTGGCGCAGCGGTTTGGCGCCTGCCTTTGGCCCAGGGCGCGATCCTGGAGACCCGGGATCGAATCCCACATCGGGCTCCCGGTGCATGGAGCCTGCTTCTCCCTCTGCCTGTGTCTCTGCCTCTCTCTCTCTCTCTGTGACTCTCATAAATAAATAAAAATTAAAAAAAAAAAAAAGTTTGTGTTGTTATTGTTGTTGTTGTTGTTGTTGTTTTTTCTGTATTTTAAATATTCCACTCCACTCTCTGTTTGCTTGCATGGTTTCTGAAGAGATGTTGGAGGTACTAATTATCTTTGCTCCTCTATTGGCAAGATGTTTTTTTCTCTGACTTTTTAAAAGATTTTTTCCCCCATATTCTGAATATGATATGCCTAGGTATAGTCTTCGTTTTCTTTTTCTTTTTGCATTGACTCTTCCAGATGGCCACTGAGCTTCCTGGATCTGTGGTTTGGTGTGTATGTTAATCAGGGTTTTCCAGAGAAACAGAACCTGTAGGATGGTGATATATATATATTTACATTTATATATGTAAAGAGATTTATTCTGAGGAATTGATTCATGTAATTATGGAGGCTGAGGAGTCCCCAAATCTGTGCTTGGCAAGATGGAGGCCTAAGGGAGCAGCTGCTGTATTTTCAGTCTGAGTCTGAAGGTTTGTGAACCAGAAGAGCTGATGGTGTAAGTTCCAGTCTGAGGTCAGGAGAAGTTCCCTCTTACTGAGAGCCCTTTTGTTCTATTCAGATCTTCAGTTAGTTGGATGAAGGCCACTCACATTAGGAAGGGCAACTTGCTTTACTCTATTGATTCAAATGTTAACCTCATTCAGAAACACTGTTACAGTCATACATAGTAACACTAAATGTCTTGGCATCATATGGTTCAAATTGACACATAAAATTAACTGTCATAAATCTGATATTAATTTGGGCAAATCTCAGTGTTTTTTTTTTTTTTTTTTTTTTTTAAGATTTACTTATTTATTCATGAGAGACACACAGAGGCAGAGACAGAGGCAGAGGGAGAAGCAGCCTCCATGCAGGAAGCTGGATGCAGGACTCAATCCCGGGACTCCAGGATCATGCCCTGAACCAAAGGCAGACAGACGACACCCAATTGCTGAGCCACCCAAATTCTCAGTTATTAATCTTTCAAATATTTCTTCTGGTCTTTTTTGTCTGTCTTTTCCTTGTATTCCTGTTATATGCATTACACTTGTTGTAGTTCTGTGTTTCTTGGATATTTTGTTTTATCTTTTCAGTCTTTTTTCTCATTTTCTTTTTCAGTTTTGGAAATTTCTATTGACATATCCTCAGGCTCAGAGATTTTTTTTCTCAGCAGTGTTCACTCTGCTAAGGAGCCCATCAAGGGCCTTCTTCATTTCTGTTACAGTGTTCTTGATAACCCAGCATTTTTTCTTTCTTAGAATTTTCTTCTCTGAGCTTTACAGTGTCTTCCAATTCTTACATGTTGTCTTCTTTTCCCATTCAAACCCTTAACATATTATTCATAGTTGTTTGAATTCCTCGTCTGATAATTCCAACATTGCTGCCATAGATGAATCTACTTTTGATGCTTGTCCTGTTTCTTCAACTGTTTTTTGTCTCTTAGTATGCCTTATAATTTTTTGTTGAAAGCCATGTACGATGTACTGGGTGAGAGGATTTCTGGTGAATAGTTCTTCAGTGATGTAGTGCTGTGCTGTGGGAGGCTGCGAGGCATTTTTTTGTCTTAGGAGTAAGTCTCAGTCTTTCCATGAGCTGGTGCCCTTCAGCCATGAACCTCACAAGTACCTTTAGTTTTGCCCTGTCCCTTAGGTTGGAGAGGATGGTGGAGAGGACTGGAGCGGATTATTTCCCCTCCCACCCTTCCCTCCGTTCCCTCCGTTCCCTCGTTCCCTCCCTTCCCCTCTGGTTGGTTAGGCATTGATAAATTAGTTTCTTTTGAGGGCAGGCTTTATTAAGATCAAAAGGCTCTGGCGTATTTCAAAGTGGTTACTTTTCTCCTATCCCTGTCAGAAGCAGGAGAAGATTTTTCTGATTTTTACAGTGAGAACCTGATAGTATTCCAAATGATAAAATTTACAAGTCTGATAGTGCCCCTTGAATCTTTAACTTGCAGATTTGCCTACTCTGAGCCTCCAGTAAATTGTCACCTATAGCTCAAGTTTTCCTGTCTCAGTACCACTTTCCCAGAGTTTTCTGCTCCTAAGTCTCTGCTCTCGAAGTCATACTTCTTGGCATCTGCCGGTCTGCCTTTCCCACTTGGGAGAGTAACACTTGTGACCTCACTTGCTTGACACATCTAAGAAGAGTTGTTCTTTCAGTTTGTTCAGCTCTTTACTTGTGAGGATGGAGGGGTGATTTCCAAGCTCCTTCATGCTCAATGAGAAACTGAAAGTTGTCTTTTTATTAAATTTTTTTCCACTCTGTGTTTCATTCCAGATGGTTTTATTGCTTTGTCTTTTATATTTACTAATCTTATCTTTTGAAATGTTTTGAAATGTATCTAACCTGCCATTAATATCTTGTATATTTTTCAACTCCAAATTTTCATCATTCAAAATTTGATCTGAGTCTTTTTATATCTTCCTTATTGTAATGTGTATGTTTTTTCCACATCTCCAAGCACTTTGCCAATTCTCGAAGGACACTGACAAAATATCTCACAAATTTAACTAAATTATGACACTCTCTACCTGGAAAGTGTCATATTTCACAAGTTAAGGGCTCAGTCCCATTGGACCCACAAGACTGCTTTCACTTTAGGTACCAGTTGCAAGTCTAGGTTGTCACCTGTGCTTCTGACCAATGGCTACAAATTGGACATTCCCGTAATTCCCTTGTTGATTCCATTAATTTGCTAAAGCCACTCACAGAACTCAGGAAACCAGTTTACTTATTCTTTATTACAAAGAATATTAAAGGATACAAATGAACATTCAGATGAAGAGACACATAGGGTGAAGTCTAGAAGGGTCTTGAATACAAGAGCTTCTCTCCCAGTGGAGTTTGAGGTGTGCCCCTGTAGGTATGTGGACGCATTCACCAGCTTGGAAGCTCTCTGAACTCTATCCTTTTGGGCTTTCATGGAGGCTTCATGACATAGGTGTGCGATTAAATCATTGGCTATTGGTGATTGAGCTCAATCTCTAGCCTTTCTCCCCTTCAAGGAGATTGGAAGTAGGATTGAAAATTCCAACCCTCAGATCAACATGGTTGTTGGTTCCCCTGGCAACCAGCTCCCATCCTTAGTTTACCTACTGGCTTTTTTAAAGTCACTTCATTAACATAAGGAAAGACACCATTATCCCTCTCATTAAGAAATTCCAAGGGTTTGGGACGCCTGGGTGGCTCAGTGTTGAGCATCTGCCTTTGGCTCAAGGTGTGATCCCCAGGTACCAGATTAAGGGATCAAGTTGCCAAATCAGGCTTCTTGCAGGGAGCCTGCTTCTTCCTCTGCTTATGTCTATGCCTCTCTGTATCTCTCATGAATAAATAGATAAAATCTTTAAAAAAAATTTCAAGGGTTTTAGGGGCTCTGTGGCAGGAATGAGAGGTCAAGGCCAAATATATATTTCTTTTTTTTTTAATTTTTTAATTTATTTATGATAGTCACAGAGAGAGAGAGAGGCAGAGACACAGGCAGAGAGAGAAGCAGGCTCCATGCACTGGGAGCCCGACGTGGGATTCGATCCCGGGTCTCCAGGATCGCGCCCTGGGCTGAAGGCAGGCGCCCAACCGCTGCGCCACCCAGGGATCCCCCAAATATATATTTCTTATCATAAACCACAGTGTGACACATGTCTTGAATACTTGTGTAACTATTCCATGAGCATATTGAATAATTGTTTTAATGTGTTTATATTATTACTCTAGTATCTTTGCCAGTTTTGATTATTTTCCTTGTTATGTTTTTCTGCCTCTTTGCATGTCTGGTAATATCTGATTGGGTGCCAGATGTGATTTTATTTTGCTGGGTGCTGGGTATTTTTGTATTTTTATAAATATTCTTAATTTATTCTGTGATGCAATTAAATTATTTGGATAGTTTGATCTTTTTGTGTTTTAGTTTAATGATTTGTCAGCTAAGTCTGAAGAAGTACTTCATCTAGGACTATTCTCTAGTATTGAGCCAAGACTTTCCTAGGTACACTATCAATATCTGCTGAATTATGGGTGTTTGCATTCCATGTAGTAGGAGCAGGTACTACTTCCAGCCCAACGTGAGTCCTGGACATAGTTCCTTGTTATTTCACATGGTTCTCTCTCCTTAGCAGATCTCCACATTCTCTCTGTGCACCTTTCTTCTCTTTGATTGTCTGTCCTCCAAACTAACCACACAGGTTTTCTCTGACTTTCAGCTCCATTTCCTTAACTTGGGGAATGCACCAAGCTCAACCTGGGTTCCTCTTGTTGGTTCCCAACCTGTAAACCTCTCAAGGGAATAAGCTGGGGCAATCCTAAGGCTTACTGTATTTGTTCCCCATCTGGCGGGCATCATTGTTCTTTAATGCCTGATTTCCAGCGTTTTGAAGTGTTCTATCATGTTTTGTCTTTTTTTTTTAATTGTTTCAGATATTGTTTCCCACTGAATTATTTTGAAGCATTTTTATTTATAGATATTTTAGTATGATCCTTAAAGAGATAAGGGCTCTTCATTTTATCTCAAGCCTTTGGTCACCTCTTATCTCTGAGTTCATGGAACATTTATAAGTTCTTTTTTTTGTTTTTTAAAGATTTTATTTATTTATTCATGAGAGACAGGCAGAGACACAGGCAGAGGAAGAAGCCGGCTCCCTGCCAGGAACCCAATGCAGGGGACTCGATCCCAGGACTGTAGGATCAGGACCTGAGCCAAAGGCAGACGCTCAACCACTGAGCCACCTAGGCATCCCAGACATTTATAAATTCATGTGCTAACTTGCTTTATTTCCCAGTATATCAGTTTTGTCCTATAATAATCGTTTGATAATCAGTGGCCACTTTTAAATTTGGGGCAGCTGATAAGTATCTGTTATTAATGTGGAAAACAAGGGCAAGAGAAATGTAGATAAAATTAAATCTCCTTACAACTTGCAGCCCATTGACAAATAAATACTTGAGACAGGCAGAGGATGACATTTCTCCAGGAACTCCCAACAGTCTTAATGCTTTGCTAAAGGCAGCAAGCAACCTTTGCTTGATAATAATCAGACCTCCAGGATGCTGTAAATCTTCTCTAACATTTGAAAATCCTTTTGGAAACTTTTTTTTATCTCTGCCCCTCCCAACCTAAAAGTTTATAACCAATTGCTCCTCCACAGTGGTGGTGCAAGCTCTTTCTGCCTACAGGTCCTGTTCCTTTGCTTTAATAAAACCACCTTTTGGGGCGCCTGGGTGACTCATTCAGTTAAGTATTTGCCTTCAGCTTAGGTCATAATCTCAGGGTCCTGGGATCAAGTCCTGCATTGGGCTCTCTGCTCAGTGAGGAGTCTGTTTCTCCCTCCCAGTCTCCCTCTCACTCTCAAAGAAATAAATAATATTTTTTAAAAAATACCTTTTTTGCACTGCAAAACATCTCAAGAATTCTTTCTTGACTGTTACCTCCTAGACCCCAGATCAAATTCACACCATTATCTCCTTCTTCAACTTCTTTATATTGTCCTGGATCCAGAGGCATATAATACCTGGATTTTTTTTTTTTTTTTTTTTTAACTAGAAAAATCTCTGTGGGACTCATTTTGGATTAGGTGTTGTATCATTTTCATACATGAAAAATATTTGATACATCCAGTTTCCCTTAATACATAAATTGTTGGATTGAGTTCATAACCTGGCTTTATCACTTACTGTGAAGCCTTGAGTCAAAATTCTATGCCTCAGTTTCTTCATCTGTAAAATGATGATACTTCTGGTGCTTACCTCAAATCGTTGTTGTGAAATATCACTATGTATGTAGAAATCTTAGGTCAGTGTTTGGCACATAATAAGTGCTATAAAAGTACCTTAGCTCTTGTTGTTTTTACCACAACCACTACTCCATATATTACTACCAGTATACATGCAGGGAGAAGCACTTAAGCTTTCTTACGCTGCATATATTGACAAAGAAAAGGTGACTATATGGGCCCTATACTGCTCTGAGTCCTTATTGCTTTCTGGGATATTGGTAGTCTCTGTCCACCTGGTTGCATTCTATGGCAAATTAAGTCATGATCTCCTCTCCACCACGGCTGAGTGGTTCTCCCTGCTGTATTGGCCCCCACCTTGACTCATATCGACAGTAAGAAGTCTGGCTATTGTATTCTTTCTGCCCTGATCTTGGGCATTAAGACCCTCAGCCCTCGTCTATAGAAACTCCTTGCTTCCCTAGGGCAAACTCCTTTCTCATAGTAATTTTGCATTAATAAAATTCTGCTAAGAACTGTCAACTCTCTTATTCTTTTTTAGTTGGGATACAGATCATTCTGGATGCTTTTTATGCTATGTGGGAGCCAGTGGACTCTGGATATGTAAATTCATACTCTACTTCCTCATCTTTTATACCAGTCACATAATGCTCCCTGGATTATTAAGACAGGCATCTTACATAACAGTCTTCTCCAGAACCCCAACTGGGAAATGAATCAAAGTCTCTCTCTTTTTAGAAACCTTTTTCTTCAGCGTATTTAGCGTGTTTTTTTTCTTTTTTAGAACTTTATCCTGGAGGAAAGAGATCAGCATAGACATGTGTTACTGCTGTTCCCTTCCCACTGTTCTCTTGTCCTTTCAACAATACACTTGGAGCCTTGTCAGAGCAGGCTTCCATTTCCTATGCCACCTTTCTTATGGCAAAAATGGCAAGTGTGATACAGGAAAAGAGTAACACCTTCCTGGCAAGGAAACACAGGTTGGAAGGTATTTAAAAATATTATACTTATTAAATAAATTAAAAAAATATATATATGTATTCTGGGGTAGAGGTAGGTTTGCCAATTTAGATAGAGGTCAATGAAGATTGCCCTGAGGCAATAACATCTGAACCCTTTCAAGGTTTGTTTTGAGTATTGACAAAACTAGCATTAAGACTGCTCGTGAAAAAAACAAAAACAAAAAAGACTGCTCATGAAAAGGAACGCCTGGGTGGCTCAGTGTTTGGACATCTGTCTTCGGCTTAGGGTGTGATCCTGGAGTCCTGGGATCGAGTCTTGCATCGGGCTCCCTGCATGGAGCCTACTTCTCCCTCTGCCTTTCTCTGCCTCTCTCTCTGTCTCTCATGAATAAATAAATAAAATCTTAAAAAAAAAAAAAAAAAAAAAAGACTGCTTGTGAGCAGATGCAAAAGACAGGCTCCCCCATGCCCTCTTCTCCCTATCTTGCAGTTAGTGTATTCTGTTTTCTGTAGTACTTACTCTCTCCTGTCTTGACTGCCCAGGTTTATGGTTAGGTTTTTGTAATACATTTATGCTTACATATGCTATGTTTATCAGTATACTGTCTTAGGATACAGAAACCAAGAAAACCTAAGGCAGTTTTTCTCCAAGTCAAACTATCAGTACCAGAACTACCTGGGATACTTATTAAAATTGCAGCTTTCTGGTCTCTGTTTCAATGTCAAAATTATTAATAATTTCACATGGAATCCAATATTATTGAATTCATGTTAAGTAGAAACACTTTGTCTTAGTTATCCCTATAGTCAGACAACAATATAAACTGTCAACAAATATTTGATAAATTGAGTTATTGGGAAACTAGTGATGTGTTTTGTTTTCTAAATTAAACCTTCCAAGGACACTAAGAGCTGTAGTTTTTTGTTTTTATTTTTGTTTGTTTAAGATTTTATTTTATTTTTTCATGAGAGACACAGAGAGAGAGGCAGAGACATAGGCAGAGGGAGAAGCAGGCTCCATGCAGGGAGCCTGACTCGGGACTCGATCCCAGGTCTCTAGGATCATGCCCTGGGCTGAAGGCGGCGCCAAAACGCTGAGCCACCCGGGGCTGCAGAGAGTGATATTTTAAAGTAGCTTTTAAATTCTTATTTTGAGGGGATCCCTGGGTGGCCCAGCGGTTGGGCGCCTGCCTTTGGCCCAGGGCACGATCCTGGAGTCCCAGAATCGAGTCCCGCGTTGGGTTCCGGCATGGAGCCTGCTTCTCCCTCCTCCTGTGTCTCTGTCTCTGTCTCTCTCTTTCTCTCTCTCTATGTCTATCATGAATAAGTAAATAAATCTTAAAAAAAAAAAACAATCTTATTTTGAGATGGCATTAGCAAATATGGCAGAGTCAGGAAACCTGAAATTTAGTTCTTCCATTAAAAGCTACAGAAAAACTGGCAAAAACTGTTAGAATCAACTTTTTAGAACTCTGGTAATTAACCAAAGTTTGCAACAACTTGGGGGAAGTACTTATTCATGAAAAGTAGCTGAATTTCAATAAGAATAGTGAGCTTTGTGGCATTTCCTTTTTTTTTTTTTTTTTTTAATTTTTATTTATTTACTTATGATAGTCACAGAGAGAGAGAGAGAGAGGCAGAGACACAGGCAGAGGGAGAAGCAGGCTCCATGCATCGGGAGCCTGATATGGGATTCGATCCCGGGTCTCCAGGATCACGCCCTGGGCCAAAGGCAGGCGCCAAACCGCTGCGCCACCCAGGGATCCCGTGGCATTTCAATTTACTGGTAGTCCTATTCCCTATTCTCCAGATCAGCTGAGCCTAAAATAACAACCTGTGTCTTCTGTACTTGAGAAAACAGACCTAATTCTCAAAGATTTGTAATTATTTGTTTTGTCTTGGTTGGAGACTCTATGGAACATTGACTTAAAACCCTTGTCTTTATTTCTTCTGACTCATAACTGGCCAAGTGCTAAAGCGGCTTGGAGCAGGAAGAGCACCATTTGTCAAAAATATTTACAAGCGAATAATTTTATTACTGCTACTGAAGCAGTAGAAAACAGTTGGGTCAAACAATAGACAAAAAAGCCTGGAGTTAGAAGTCCATAGGGCTTGGGAAACTCCCAGCATATTCCTGGGAATATAGAAACCGCGTACTTGGGCAGGACTGCATGCGTGCTTTGAGAAGTTTTAAGAGGGCCCTAACCTTTCACCTCTGGCTGACTTGAAGGTCTGTGGAAGTAGGAAGTGAAAGCTAAGACAGAGTTATGAACTGCCTGGCTGAGTGTTTAAAGTATACCTCAACCCCACAGAGTCCTTTGCAATGGGAGATTTTTGGTTCTAGGGATTTAAAACTGTCCAATCATTAGCTGCCCTCTAAGCTAACAGATTAGAGCTCAATGGCTACATACAACAAAGAACATAGACTTTACAAAATTGATTGTGAAGAGTCTCTAAACAAATAACTACTTTATAATAAGCATCAGTGATGAGAAACTGTGGAAGACAGAGAATCTGATTTGCAGAATTGCCACAACATAATATTCAAAATGTCCAGTTTTCAACAAAAAATTAAGAGGCATGCAAATAAACAATGGAAAAATTATCAATAGAAACTGCTTGGAGGAATCCTAGATACTGCAGTTTCTAGACAAAGAAATCAGCAGTTTTAAATAGTTCCTCAAGAAATCAAACCACGTCTAAAAAACTAAGGGAAAGTATGAGGGACCTACCATAGATGGCAGACTAGGAGATACCAGCCCTCATCCCTCCCACCCCCCAAAATAATGATAAAGTCAACTATCACAGATGAGGAGAATTCTGGGAAAATGCTGGGCTACAGTTAGGGGCCTGCAGTGAACCAGAGGAGTGCAGAGACTGGAGATAACTGCATAAATGGCATAGGGAGCATTCTGCCTACGTTTTCCCATCCCTTAGGCCAGCAAAAGGTAGCAGGGAATTCCCTTGGCCATGAATTCCCCTAATTGAGGAAGAGGGAGAGTGAGGAAATTGCGCAGCTCTAGTTACCACTGCAGAAGAGTTCTGTGTATTTTGTTGGTACAGACCCCATCTGCTAGAGCTTCCTCCTGCCAGAGGTGCTATATTTTCCAGAACTGGAGCCACCAAGGACTGCCTCTCCCACCCATGAGATGGAGCTGCTTCTCTCCCTTACCAGCCCCATTGTCCCCCTTATGTGTGAGCCTAAGTGCACAGAAGGTACCACTGAATACACATCCATGTGTCCAAGGGGTTATGAGTCCACCATAGTTGCTTAAGTACATCCTTGGGACCAGGTACTTGCCATGGCTGCACACATGCACCTGGGAGACCTGGTGTCCTTGTTTGCCCCAGAACTGGCATACCTTGCACATATGAATGTGGAGCTGCTATATACCTCACCCAGCTGATGACCTCATATCTTCTCTTTGAGGACATCTTTCTGTAACTAAGCCAGTCCATGAAGACTGGAAGGGGTTATTGCTTCTTTAGATACAAAGACAGCAATTCAAGGCTAAAAGGAACACAAAAACAGGGAACATGAAACAACCAGAGGAACACAGTAATTTCAGTAACTGACCCCAAAGAAATGGAGAACTTGCCAGAGAATTAAGAATAATTGTTTTTTTTTTTTTTAAGAATAATTGTTTTTAAGAAACTCATGAGCTGCAAGAGAATATAGACATTCTATATATTTAGATAATATAGATAGAGAATATTAACTGCCAACCAGGAATTCAATGTCAAGCAAAATTATCCTTTTAAAATGAAAGAGATAAAACTTTTTCCCAGACAAAAACTGAAGGAATTCATCACCATTAAAACTGCCTCATAAGAAATGAATGCTTAAGGGAGTTCTTCTATTTGAAATGAAAAGAAGCTAGACAGCCATATGAAAACATGTCTCATGGGAAAGGTAAACATACAATCAATGTAATACTATAACGGTGGTATATAAATTACTTTTAACCGTGATGTAAAAGTTTAAAGACAAAAATATTAAGAATAATTGTAATCACAAAAGTTTGTTCATTGATACAGTGTAGAAAGATGCAACTTCTGCCTATAAAAAAACCAAAGTATGTGTGAAGGGGAATGTAGAGTTTTTGTATGCGATTAAAGTTAAGCTGTCAACCTAAAACAGAAAATTGTAACTACAAGATGTTTTATGGAATCCTTATAACCACAGACAGACAAACAAAAACCCTATCATAGATACTTAGAAGAGAAAGAGAAAAAGAATCAAAGGAAACCATTACATAAAACCATCAAGAACCAAAAGAAGACAGCCTGAGATGAAGAGGAAAACAAAACAGTAGCAAAACAACAAAAAAAATAGCAGTAAGTTCTCACTTATCAAGAATTACTTTAAGGAAATCTGGCTAGCATGTGACTCTTGATCTCAGGGTTGTGAGTTTGAGGCCCATGTTGTATGTAGAGATTTAAAAAAAAAAAAGAATTACTTTAAATGTAAATGGCTTAAATTCACCAATCATTCAAAATTGATTTGGCTTTAGTGGCCGAATGAATTAATAAAAACAAGATCCAGTGATTTATTTTTTTTGGTAGGGAGATGGGGGATGATGGTGGGGGGGTTACAGAAAGGACTCACTTTAGATTTAAGGACTCACAAAAAGTGTGAAGAGAGTAGATCTTCTTTTTTTAAGATTTATTTATTTATTTGACAGAGAAAGAGCATAATCAGGAGGAGTGGCAGAGGGAGAGGGAGAAGAAGCAGGCTCCCCACTGAGCAAGGAGCCCAATATGGCGCTTGATCCCAGGACCCTGGGATCATGACCTGAGCTGAAGGCAGACGTTCAACTGACTGAGCCACCCAGGTGCCCCAAGAGAGTAGATCTTATGTATATTTACCACATACACAAAAATGTGAATCATATGTTCATGAACTTTACTGTAGCTATTATATCACAGCGTTGTGTATATTTAGACATCATGTTGTATGTTTTGTAAATATATACAATTTAAAAAAAAAGTAAAGTATGAGAACAGTGTCTCACAAAATAGATAATTAAGAGATGGAACTGTAATAAACCAGATAGGAATTCTCGAGTTGACAATAAGTGAGATGAAAAATTCACTCATTAGGCCCAAAAGATTTGAACTGAAAGAAGAAAGAAACCAACAAACTTGTAGATAGGTTAATTGCTATGATTCAATCTGAAGAATAGAAAAAAAAAATATAGAGAGAGAACCTGTGGAATAAGTATCCATCACGTATACTAACATACATATAATGGGAATCTTACAAAGAGAGGAGATACTGAATGAGCAGAAAGACTACTTGAGGAAATAATGACAAAAACCCTAATTTTAATTGAAAAACATGTATTTAACACATTGAAGAAGTCCAGTGAACTCCAAGTAGATCAAAACCAAAGAGATACACACCTAGACACATCATAATCAAACTTCAAAAGACAAAGAGAATCTTTAAAGCTGCAAAAGAAAAAGACTCCTGCCATACAAGGGTTCCTCAATAAGAGTAACAGCTGCGTTTTTCATTAGAAACCATGGAGTCCAAAAAAAAAAAAAAAAAAAAAAGAAACCATGGAGTCCAGAATGCATGAGATGACATAATCACAGTGCTGAAAGGCAGAACTCAACTAAGAATTATGTATCTGCCAAAATTATCCTTCAAAAATGAAGGAGAAATGAGATAATCTTTACAAATAAAAACTGAGAGAACTTGTCAGCAGTAGATCTGCCGACACAAATACTAAAGGGAGTTCTTCAGGATGAGATGAAAGAATACTAGATTTTGAATCTGTATAAAAATTAAAGAATGTGGATAAAGTCAACTACATACGTTGACTCAGTACTGGTGAAGATGGTCCATAGAAGAAGGAAGTCTTCCAAACATCACCTGCTTCAAGACAGAAAAGATAAAGCCACACTTCTGTCTTCTCCACTTTTTAGGAGTTCTGCTATCTTCCTTCATTCAGCATATAATTTTTAATAGATTAATGAGATGAGATCCTTTCACCATTCTAATTCTACTTAAAAAAAAAAAAAAGTAAATAAAAGAATGGGCTTACTACAGGAAAGGCAAATTAAAACCATAGTAAGTAAGGGACATCTGGATGGCTCAGCGATTGAGTGTCTGCTTTTAGTTCAGGCCATGATCCCAGGATCAAGTCCCACATTGGGCTCCTTATAGGGAGCCTGATTCTCCCTCTGCCTATGTCTCTGTGTCTCTCATAAATAAATAAATAAAATCTTAAAAAAAAAACAAAACATAGTAAGATACCCCTACATATCCAACCAGAATGGTAATATTAAATTGATAGACAATACGGAGTGTTACCTAGGATGCGAAGCAACTGGAATTCTTAATGTCGGCGGAAGTGTAACCTAATATAGCCACTTGGGAAAACTATTTGTTATAGCTACTTAGCAAAACATGCTTACCTTCTGACCCATCAAATTCACTCCTGGGTATGTATAAAACAGAAGCTATAGGGGCGCCTGGGTGGCTCAGTTGGCTAAGTGTCTGCCTTTGGCTTGGGTCATGATCTCAGGCTCGGCCCCCACATCAGGCTCCCTGCTCAGTGGGGAGTCTGCTTGTCACTCTCCCTCTGCCCCTTGACCCCACTTGTGCGCTCTCTCTCTCAAGTTAATAAATAAAATCTTTTATTTATTTATTTATTTATTTATGATAGTCACAGAGAGAGAGAGAGAGAGGCAGAGACACAGGCAGAGGGAGAAGCAGGCTCCATGCACTGGGAGCCTGATGTGGGATTCGATCCCGGGTCTCCAGGATCGCGCCCTGGGCCAAAGGCAGGCGCCAAACCGCTGCGCCACCCAGGGATCCCTAATAAATAAAATCTTAAAAAAAACCCAGTAACTATAGACTTAAGAAAATGATACCAAAAGACTTACATAATATTTATGGCAGCAGTATTAATAACTATTATATATATAAGTAGTATAACTTCTAAAATCTAGAAGCAAATACAAATGCTCATCAACAGGAGAACAGATAATGTTGTGTATTCATGCAGTGAGCAATAAAAAAGAGCAAACTGCTGATACACACATTGAACCTCACAAATAGGCTTTGTATAAAAAGCCAGACATTAAAGTGTATAATGTAATTGCCCATTTTTATGAAGTTCAAAAATGGATAAAAGTGATCTATATAATTATTAGAATACTGGTTATCTTATGGGTACTGACTGGGACACAACATAAAGGAGCCAGTTTAGAGGCTGAGAATGTTCCCTGTCTTTTTCTGGATGGTGGTTACATGGGTATATACATAAAAATTTGAATTAAGTGCTGAAAAAAGGTTGATGTTCTTGAAGTTCTGTTTGTACTTTAAATTATGTAAGTTTAAGATTTTGAAACACATATCTTTTTTTTTTTTTTTTTTTTTTTTTTAAGATTTTTTATTTATTTATGATAGTCACAGAGAGAGAGAGAGAGAGGGGCAGAGACACAGGCAGAGGGAGAAACAGGCTCCATGCACCGGGAGCCTGACGTGGGATTCGATCCCGGGACTCCAGGATCACGCCCTGGGCCAAAGGCAGGCGCCAAACCGCTGCGCCACCCAGGGATCCCGAAACACATATCTTTATTTTGTCAGTGTTCAAATCTGGGATAAATAATAGTATATAATTATATCATGTGGAGGGAAATTGAACCATAGTTTCATTAGTTATGATTGCTAAAAGTCTTTTTTTTTTTTTTTTTTTTTTAGATTTTATTTACTTTTTTGAGGGAGAGATGAGAGAGAGCACGAGCAGGGCAAACTGGGTGAGAGGCATAGGGAGAAGCAGACTTCCCATAGAGCAGGGAGCACAAGGCAGGTTCCGTCCCAGGGTCCTGGGATCATAACCTGAGCCTAAGGCAGATGCTTAACTAACTGAGCTACCCAGGCACCCCATACATATGTTAATCTTAAAGTCCAGAATGGGCTAAGGGCAGTTATTACCAACATTAACTAGCTTGGTTCTGTTTTTTCATGCTGAAGGACCAAAGAGGAATGAGCAAGTAAGTGAACTTTGAAGAAATAAAGTACCAGTGTTTTCACAACTACTTGCAGGCCATAAAAAAGAAACAAAATCTGTTCCTTGCAAAGAATGTAAGTCTGGCCAGACACCAAGATGTTGCTGCATTGACAAAATAAAACAACCAGAGACAAAAGCACAATAGAGCTGCTTTCATCCCAAAATGTTCAAGGACAGAAAGAATAAGGTTGGGGACATGACCAAGCAAGGGGGAGAGGAAGAGTGATCAGGGAAGGAGAGAGAGCTTATTTTTTTCTTATCTTGTGTGAACTATCAATCTAAACCTAGAAATGCTGACTTCATCTGAAAAATCAGAAACAGATTTCTCCAATTTATTCATTTATTCAACAAATATTTATTGACCTTCTGTTATGTTCCTAGCACCGTTGTAAACACTTGAGATAGAGTAGCAAACAAAAGACACAAATTCCTGCCCTTGCAGAACATAGATTGAGAGTGGGGGGTGGGGTAGGGTTGCATACACATTACACATGTTGCAGTGATTCTGTATTAGGTAGCTTCTTTCCATATTTAGCATAGTTTAGCCTTCAACTGACCACACCTTCAGCAACCTCCAGTTTAATGCTGCTATTTAGGCCCATTACCTTTTCTAACGATACCCTCCTTAGTACTTAGATAATAAAATCTTGCAAATGAGTCGACTGATCTGTCTTGATAAGTGGTAAAGAACAGAATTAGAAATTGACCAAAATCATATGGGAATTTAAACACTGGTATGATACCATACACAGAGTACAGTAGTGTCCACCCTTGTCTGTGATTTTGCTTTCCATGGTTTCACTTATCCTTGGTCAACCACAGTCTGGAAGCCGATAATTGTTCTGACATATCATCAGAAGGTCAGTAGTAGCCTGATGCTATGTCACAATGCCTATGTCATTCACCTCACTTTCTCATCATATAGGCCGTTTATCATCTGAAAGTCATGGCATAAAGGGCAAATACAGTACAACCCAATATTTTGAGAGAGAGAGAGAGACCATGTTTATGTAACTTTTACATATATATAGTTATAATGGTTCTGTTTTATTATTAGTTATTGTTAATCTCTTATTGTGCCTAATTCATAAATTGAACTTTATCATAGGTAAAGAACCATGGTGTATATAAGTTTGGTACTATCTGTGTTTTGAGGCATCCACTGAGGGATGGATGGAATTTATCCTTGGTGGGTAAGGGGGGACTACTGTAGTAGTCTTGGATCCTAAAGTCGATGAAGATAAAACTGAAAATAATAAAATAGAGAAAAATAGTAGAAAGGATAAATAAAATGAAAATTGATGATTTGAGATGATTGATGAAAAGGTAAACCCTTTGCAGTATCTATGAAGGTATAAGAGAGCAAATGTGTATCAGTGAAAGAATGAAATACAGGTATCAAAGAAATTAAAAGAAGGGCTCCTGGGTGCCTTAGTTGGTGAAGTGACTCCCTTCGGCTCAGGTCATGATCCCAGGATCCTGGGGTTAAGCCCTGAGTGGGCTTCCCTGCTCAATAGGGAGTCTGCTTCTCCCTCTCCCTTTGCCTCTCCCCCTGTCTGTTCTCTCTCTCTCTCTCTCAAATAAATAAAATCTTTAAAAAAAAAAAAAGAACAAATGAGTCCAATGTTGTTTGGACTAGTTTAGGTCATAGAAAAAGATGGAAAACTCCCATGTTCATTTTATGAAACCATGATTTAATGACCGAACCCAGTAGAAATTACAGAGAAGAAAATCTCAGAATTTTCTTATCCATATTGATGCCAAAATCATAAACCATAAAATAATAAGTAAAATATTTGTAAGCGGAATTAAGCAGTGTTTTAAAGATTGATAAATTTTTATGACTGAATAACTTATTTCAAAAATGAAAGAATGGTTCATATCAGAAAAATCTATTAACATAATTCATTGTATCATTAAATTAAAACCAAGTGATCATATTATTTAATGTTGAAAAGCTCTTTTACCAAAGCTCTTGGTAAAATCAATCGTTATAATAAAGACTTTTAAGAAGGAATGGAAAAAAACTACTAAAATATGATAAAGACTATATATTTGTTCACTTAACATGTTTTTATTGAGCACCCATTATGTGCCAGGTATGTTCAATTAGGCTGGGGTTATAGCAGTTAACAAAACAAATAAAATTGATCTCTTTCTTCATGGAACTTACATTAGCACTTGGGAGCCATTCCATTAAAAAATAGGCAAGATAAATGTCTAGTTCATCAGATGGTAAGAAGTCCTATAGAAAGAAATGAAGTAGAGGATAGGTAGTTGTTAAGAGCTGGGGTGTAGGAATAGTAAGGAAGTCCTCACTGGGAAGATCATACTTTTAGCAGAGACCTATGGGAGACTAAAAGCAAGTGAACAAAACATAAAAATTGTTTCCCTCATGGAGCCTACTATCTAATGGGAGAAGACTAAAAAAACCTAAAAACCGTACTAAGGAAAATATATACCATATTAGGAGATTATGAACGCTATGGAAAAAGAAAAATTAGAGGAGAATAAAGGGGACCAGGACCAAAGGGATTTTTAAAAAATGTATTTTTTAGATTTTATTTATTTATTCATGAGAGACACACAGAGGAAGCAACATAGGCAGAGGGAGATGCAGGCTCTGCTTGGGGAGCCCAATGGCGGGACTCAATTCTAGGACCCTGGGATCATGCCAAGTCAAAGGCAAATGCTCAGCCACTGAACCACCCAAGTGTCTTGATTTTTTTTTATTTGAAAAAAAAATTAAGTAATTTCTACACACAACATGGGGCTCAAACTCACAACCCCAAGATCAAGAGTTGCATGCTCTGCTGACTGAATCAACCAGGTGTCCCATGGACAGAGGGTATTTTGAAGGGCAGTTTGTAATATTAAATAGAGTGATCAGAGTATTCTTCATCAACTTGAGATGTGAGGAAATCTTGGAGGTGAAGGAGTTAGCCAAGTGGATATATGGGGAAAGGGTGTACCAGACAGAGGAAACAGCCACTATAAAGACACTAGTGAGGAGCATACCTGGCCTATGCAAGCAATTGCATAAATGTCAGTATGGCTGGAACAGAGTGGATGTAGGAGGTTATGGAAGTCAAATTAGGTTATATAGGCCCTTGTAGACCACTGAAAGGACTAATTAAAAATTAGTTTAGTGAACTTTAATAGGGCAGATACCCTTATAACTACCATCCATGTCAAGAAATTGAACTATGCCAGTCAGTCCAGAAGCCTTTCCATGTATCCTAATCTCAAAATAAATCTTGTGCTTTCCCCCAAAACTATACACCATTCTGAAACTTTTAGAAGTCTCTTCCAGATGTTTCTTTATAGTTTTATCATCCAAACATGCATGCTTATATACTATAGTCTTACCCTTTAAAAATAATCTGGCACATATTTTAAGTTTCTTTAGGTCAATAGGTTTCCAAATGCTCAATTCCTATCATTACCATTCACTATTTTTTGAAGCGCCTACGTCATTTAGCCAATAAAATTATTTACCATCTGAATTTTGCTAATTGCAAAGTTTTTGCAATCGGACTGCTGATTGTCCAACATATTATTCTTAATGCTGTATTTAATACAAAATTGGCAGCTGAATCCAGAGGCTTAATCAGACTCAGGATCTGATTTGGCAAGGCCATCTGTTATGTGTAGTTGTCTTTCTTTTTTTGTGTGTGTGTGATTTTAGCAGCCATTGATCCTCCATGTCTAGATTCATTTGTTTGATCTTGCAAAAATTCTGATTTAATTTCTCAATATTACTTGGAAAATTTTATAAAGAGATACATCCCTGCATCTGCTTATCTGGTTACCCAAGTTTATAGGCCACAATAGGAAAAAGGCATGATAAATACTTGATTGTTGTTCTTTATTTGATAGTTTTCAAGATATGAGTTGGTTTCTTTTCATATCTTTCCAAGAGACTAACTTGATGATTTCAATCTATTGCAATTATTATTTTTGTTGAAGTTCAGATTGTCCCATCTCTGGCCCACTAGAAGCTTCTTCAAATTGGTTCCTGTGGACTTTTGCCATGACCATGGGAATGTCTCATAATTTCCTTGCTATCTAGTATGGCAAGGCATTACAGGCTCAGCTCAGATCAGGAATCAGTCATTTCTTTAGTATCTCTTCATTTCTTTTAGCAGAAAATGATACTTTAAGAGTTCTTTGTGGTCAGGCTATCCCATTCCTTTGTTAATGCCCCCAACTATTTTGGTGGTCTGAAGGCTCATTTTCTAGTACAGGAGTGGAAAACTGTGGCTTTCCACCTGTTTTTGTATAGCTTGTAAGTTAGGAATGGTTTTACAAACTTTAAGAGGGTTGCAAAAAAAATTTTTTTTTTAATTTTATTTATTTATTCGTGAGAGACACAGAGAGATGTAGAGACATAGGCAGAGGGAGAGGCAGGCTCCCTTTGGGGAGCCCGATGTGCGACTCCATCTTGGGACTCCAGGATCATGCCCTGAGCTAAAGGCAGATGCTCAACTGCTGAGTCACCCAGGCATCACTAGGGTTGTAAAAATTAAAAAGGAGGATGTGCAACAGAGACAGTGTCTTGGTAGCATCAGATATTTACTGTGTGTGTGTGTGTGTGTGTATTTATATATAATCATTTATTTACTATATATATTTATTGTCAGTTTTTTACAGAAAAAGTTTGTTGACTTGCATTCTAGTAGATTCGTCAGAAAGTGTCCATAGAAACAATATTTCTTGAGTTCTTTGGAACTTTGATTCTAGCTCTTGGATAACAGCTATTCTATATTGTTTATACCTGAAAGTCAGTTTTACTACATATAAAATTCTTGGCTCAGTTTTCTTCCATGTGTATGTTTAATGGGTTGCTCTGTTTTCTTCTGGCAAAAAATATTGATGTGATAAAGTCTGATAATATAATTTTGGTTTTTTTTTTTTAAGATTTTATTTATTTATTCATAGACACAGAGAGAGAGAGGCAGAGACACAGGCAAAGGGAGAAGCAGGCTCCATGTAGGGAGCCCGATGTGGGACTCGATCCTGGGTCTCCAGGATCACACCCCAGGCTGCAGGCAGTGCCAAACCACTGCGCCACCAGGGCTGCCCTGATAATATAATTTTGATTCTTATTCTGTATTTGTTACTTTAGTTTTCTGCTGTAAGTCACGTGCTCATTTTGCCGAGGTGCTCAGTGGATTTTTTTCTTTTGAAGTCTCATAATTTCACTAGAATATATCCTGATGTTAGTAAATTTAAAGCAGATATTGTCAGATAGATCATATACTCTTTCAGTATATACTCGGAAAAAAATATTTTTAAAGACTGCTTTCTTTGGAGGAGCTTGAGAAGATGGCAGTGTAGGAGGACCCTGAACTCACCCTTTACCATGTTTCCAAAAAGATACTATCCACATCCAAATCAACAAAACTGGAGAGTAATCTGAAGACTAGCAGAGCTACTCCACAACTACTATAAAGAAGAAGCTGCAGCTGAAGTCTTGTTATCCAAGAGCTGAATGGTTAGGAACGTCAGAAAGGCAGAGGGAGGCTGCCTGCAGGATAATGGGAAGCTGTGTGCATGGAGAGGACAAAAAATGGGCTCTTGAGCTGTGAAGCTTACATGGGGAAGACAAATCCCTATAACATTTGGCTTTAAAAACCAGTGGTGGTACTTGGAGCCTGGAGCTTTAAAAGGCTGCTGCATCAGCACTTGGTGAGCTGGGAGACTGAGCAGTAGCTTGGATGCTGCCCTTAAAGGGACAGCAGCCTACACAGAGAGACAACATAAAAATGGCTGTTTACACAATGCTAGGGACAAACAGGAGACAGGTCTGTTCATACTGATTTTGGAGCATGTTGAGAGACTTCGCTGAAAATGAGGTAGTTTGCAGGTGCCATTTTCCTCTGCTGACCTCCAGCATAAACACAGAGCCACACCTGTGAGAGGCAAAGCTGCATAGATACTTCTAAGTAAACTGCTAGCATCATCCCAGGCCCACTCATTCTCGTGAAGACTCATTTCTCGAAGCTTGCTAACCTCGGCCCTGGGCTAAGGGCAAATTCTGTTAACAAAATAGGCCTACACCAAGACATGTGATAATTAAATTTGCAAAATATAGTGATGAAGAATCTTAAAAGCAGCAAGACAAAAGAATTCATTAACTTACAAGGGAAAATCCGAAAGACTAGCAGGAAATTCTTCAATTTGAAAATTTCAAAATTTTCAAATTTTCAATTTTTCAAGTAGCCAATTCTACTCTATTTGGCAAGGTTATCATTCAGAATAAGAGAAATAAAGATTTTCTCAGGCAAAAACTAAAGGAGTTCATGACCACTAAACCAGCTCTGCAAGAAATAACCAAAAGGGACTCTGAGTGGAAAGGAAAGACTAAAAGTGACAGTATAGAGAAAGGAAACACACGGCAGTAAAAATGAATATTTCTGTAAAAAAAAATCAGTCAAGGAACTGAAAAAAGGGGGGGTATAAAACAGCATATACGTAAAACATGGGAAGGAAAGGGAAAAAGAATAGATTCAAACTTAACTGACCATCAACTTGATATAGACTGCTATATACAGAAGATATTATATACAAACTGAATGGTAACCGTATCAAAAGCCACCAATAAATATGCAAAGAAGAGAAATAAATCTAAATATATCACTAAAGAAAATCAGCAAACATTAAAGAATGAAGGACATGAAAGGATCAGAGAAAATTTCCAAAATCAACCATGAAACAAGTTTATTTTTTTAAAGATTTTATTTATTTATTTATTCATAGAGACACAGAGAGAGAGAGAGGCAGAGACACAGGCAGAGGGAGAAGCAGGCTCCATGCAGGGAGCCCGACATGGGACTCAATCCCGGGCCTCCAGGATCACACCCTGGGCTGCCGGCAGCGCCAAACCGCTGCGCCACCGGGGCTGCCCATGAAACAAGTTTATATCAGTAATTACTTTGAGTGTGATTGCAATGAACAATTACACTATTTTTTTTAAGATTATGGGTTTAATCTTAAAAATTATTAATTACACAATTTATTTTTTTAAGATTTATTTGAGAGAGAGAACATATGCATTAGTAGGGGAAAGGGGTAGAGGGAAAAGCAGACTCCCTGCTAAGCAGAGAGCCCAACATTGGACTCAATCCCAGGACCCTGGATCAAGACCTGAGCTGAAAGCAGATATTTAACCAACTGAGCCACCCAGGTGCCCCATAAAAAGCCCTGCAGATTGAAAATAAATGGATGAAGAAACATCTATCATACAAATGGATGTCAAAAGAAAGCTGGAGTAACAATACATATGTCGGACAAAGTAGACTTTTTTTTTTAAGATTTTATTTATTTATTCATGAGAGACATAGAGAGAGAGGCAGAGACACAGGCAGAGGGAGAAGCAGGCTCCATGCAGGGAGCCCGATATGGGATTCGATCCTGGAACTCCAGGATCACGCCCTGGGCCGAAGGCAGGCACTAAACCACTGAGCCACCTGGGGATCCCCAAAGTAGACTTTAAAACAAAGACTGTGGGATCCCTGGGTGGCGCAGCGGTTTGGCGCCTGCCTTTGGCCCAGGGCGCGATCCTGGAGACCCGAGATCGAATCCCACGTCGGGCTCCCGGTGCATGGAGCCTGCTTCTCCCTCTGCCTGTGTCTCTGCCTCTCTCTCTCTCTCTCTCTGTGTGACTATCATAAATAAATAAAAATTAAAAAAATAAATAAATAAATAAAACAAAGACTGTAACAAGATGCTATAAATATTAAAGAGGACAATCCAATAAGATGGTATAGCAATTTTAAATACTTATGCACCTAACATAGTACCCAAATATAAAAAATAGTAACAAACATAAAGGAACTAAGTGATAGTAATACCATAATAGTAAGGAACATTAACACATCATTTCATCAATGACAGATCATCTTAACAGAAAATCAACAATGAAACAATGGCTTTAAGTGATGGATGGAACAGGTGGATATAACAGATATATTCAGAACATATAAAATAGCAGAATACACCTTCTTTTCAAGTGTATGTGGAGCATTCTCCAGAATAGATCACATGTTAGCCCACAAAACAAACTAACAAATTCAAGAAGATCAAAATCAGGGATCCCTGGGTGGCGCAGCGGTTTAGCGCCTGCCTTTGGCCCAGGGCGCGATCCTGGAGACCCGGGATCGAATCCCACGTCGGGCTCCCGGTGCATGGAGCCTGCTTCTCCCTCTGCCTGTGTCTCTGCCTCTCTCTCTCTGTGTCCATGAATAAATAAATAAAATCTTAAAAAAAAAACCAAAATTATATTATCAGACTTTATCACATCAATATTTTTTGCAGAGGAGAAGCAGGCTCCATGCAGGGAGGCATCTCGCAGTCACCGCATCTCTCCCACCTACCACCCCTCCAGCAACCTTCAGTTTGTTTCCTTTAGTTAAGAGTCTCTTATGGTTTGTTTCCCTCTCTAATTTCATCTTAATTTTATTTTTCCCTCCCTTCCCCTATATTTATCTGTTCTGTTACTTAAATTCCACATGAGTGAAATCATAAGCTAATTGTCTTTTTTTTTTTAAGATTTTATCTATTTATTTATTCATGAAAGACACAGAGAGAGAGAGGCAGAGACACAGGCAGAGGGAGAAGCAGGCTCCATCCAGGGAACCTTGTGTGGGACTCGATCCCAGGACTCCAGGATCACGCCCTGGGCCAAAGGCAGGCACTAAACCGCTGAGCCATCCAGGGATTCCCCGATAATTGTCTTTTTCTGACTTCTTTCACTCGTGGTAATACCATCTAATTTCATCCATGTCATTACAAATGCTAAAATTTCTTTCTTTTTTTTTTTTGGATGGCTGAGTAATCCATTGTGTGTGTGTGTGTGTGTGTGTGTGTGTGTGTGTACTACGTATACTATATAGTATATACATCTTCTTTATTCATGTGTTGATGGACATCTGGGTTGTTTCCATAGTTTGGCTAACGTGGACATTGCTGCTATGAACATTCGGGTGCAGGTGCCCCTTTGAATCACTATGTTTGTATCCTTTGAATAAATACCTAGTAGTGCAATTGCTGGGTCATCGGGTAGCTCTATTTTTAACTTTTTTGAACCTCCATAGTGTTTTCCAGAGTGGATGTACCAGTTAAACAGGGTCCCCTTTCTTCACATCCTTGTCAGCATCTCTTGTTTCCTGAGTTGTTAATTTTGGCCATTCTGACTGGTATGAGGTGGTATCTCATTGTGGTTTTGAGTTGTATTTCCCTGATGCCGAGTGATGTTGAACATTTTTTCATGTGTCTGTTGGACATTTGTATGTCTTCTTTGGAGAAATGTCTGTTCATGTGTTCTGCCCATTTCTTGACTTGGCTCTTTGTTCTTTGGGTGTTAAATTTGATAAATTCTTTATAGACTTTAGATACTAACCCTTTATCTGATAAGACATTTGCAGATATCTTCTCCTGTTTTACAGGTTATCTTTTGGTTTTGTCAACTGTTTCCTTTGCTGTGCAGCTTTTTATCTTGATGAAGTCCCAGTAGTTCATTTTTGCTTTTTGTTTTTCCAGTGCTTTTGGAGATGTGTCTAGCAAGAAGTTTCTGCAGCTAAGATCAAAGAGGTTGCTGCCTATGTTCTCCTCTAGGATTTTGATGGATTCCTCTCCCACATTTAGATCTTTAATCCATTTTGAGTGTATTTTTGTGTATGGTATAAGAAAATGATCCAGGCTCATTCTTCTGCATGTAGCTGTCCAATTATCCCAACACCATTTGTTGAAGAGACTGTCTTTTTTCCATTGGATATTCTTTCCTGCTTTGTTGAAAATTAGTTGACCATTGAGTTGAGGGTCCATTTCTGGGTTCTCTCCTTTGTTCCATTGATCTGTGTGTCTGTTTTTGCCCCATACCATATTGTCTTGATGATTACATCTTTGTAATAGAGCTTGAGGTCTGGAATCGTGATGCCATCAGCTTTGGTTTTCTTTTTCAACATTCCTTTGGCTGCTTGAGGTTTTTTCTGGTTCCATACACATTTTAGGATTATTTGTTCCAACTCTGTGAAAAATGTTGATGGTATTTTGATAAGGGATTGCATTGAATGTGTAGATTGTTTGGGGTGTCCTAGAGAAATTTTTAAGAGGGAGGGAAAATGTGACAGGAAGGAAACCTGGAGATAGTGGTCTCATTGAATCCTGGGGAATAATCATTTTATTTTCTCTTGTCTCTTGTTTAGGAGTGGAGTCCCTTTGAGGGAGTTGTCATCAGATAATGATTGTCTGCAGTGAGAGGTCACATACTTTTATTTTTTTAAAGATTTATTTATTTATTTATTTATTTATTTATTTATTTATTCATCAGAGACAGAGACAGAGAGACACAGGCAGGAAGAGAAGCAGGCTCCATGCAGGGAGCCTGATGTGGGACTCAATCCGGGTCTCCATGATCAGGCCCTGGGCCGAAGGCTCAGCTAAACCACTGAGCCACCCGGGCTGCCCGGTCACATACTTTTTAAAAAGGAGTTTTACCTTTTATTAGAATACTAATTTGAATGACTTCTTATGTATTATGATATAAAACTCTTTTTAAAGATTTATTTATTTTAGAGAGAGGGAGACAGAACATGAGCAGGGTGTGAGAAGGAGACAAAGAGAGAGGGAGAAGTATACTCCCCACTGAGCAGGGAGCCTGGCTCAGGGCTTGATCCCAGGACCCTGAAATCATGACGTGAGCCAAAGGCAGATGCTTAACTGACTGAACCATCCAGGTGCCCTCTTAAGCACTTTTGTTTTGCAGTCATTTGGCCAATATCTGCCAATTCTGATACAATTTAAATCTAGGTATCATTTTATGTTTATTTTATTTATATTTATTTATTTATTTTTAAATTTTTATTTATTTATGATAGTCACACACACACAGAGAGAGAGAGAGAGAGAGAGAGAGAGGCAGAGACACAGGCAGAGGGAGAAGCAGGCTCCATGCACCGGGAGCCTGACGTGGGATTCGATCCCGGGTCTCCAGGATCGCGCCCTGGGCCAAAGGCAGGCGCCAAACCACTGTACCACCCAGGGATCCCTATATTTATTTATTTTGTCCTAAGATTATGAGTTAGTCAAACACAGTGAGTATAACCACTATAAGCATAAAGTAAATTTCTAGGTCAAGAGATAGAACACATTTATTCTGTAATGTTGAAAATTGTAAACAGCACTTCTTTTCCTTCTTTAGAAAAGATTCTTCAGGAAGTCAACAGAAAAATAGAACAAATGAATATTTTGCATTCTTAGTGGATTATGGTTGGCTGTTATCTCCCTAATATTTTACTATGAAAGATTGCAAACATACAAAGAATACAAGAATTATGCCTACTAGCTTTTAATTAATGTACTGCTATATTTGCTTTATCACACATCTGTCCATCTGTCCCTTTAGCCATTCATCAGTCCATCTTATTTATTTATTTGTTTAATTTTGATGCCTTTCAAATAAGTTGATTGGTTGTTCTAAGCATTCTTAGCTTTGTTTTTTTTTTTTTTTTGTGGATGTTGTAATTAAAATGTTAACCCATTTTGTGCAGATGTTTTCAGCTGACCGTTTTTCCTATTTCTAGAAATACGAAGTTGCCAGTAATAGCTGTCAAATTTAGGACATTAAAAGGAAGTCTGGTAAATAGTGTTACCCCTGATTAGTGTCCCCTTTCTCAATAGGCTTATAATTCAGACACTTAAAGTTTTTAAAGTTACCAAAAATAATTTCGATTGGTCTTTTAACATTATTTTTTGGTATTCTAAATAAATACTTATTCATATTACATTGTTTTCAGAGTGGAAAGATCTACAGACCAAGTCATCAAGCCAGTCAATGTGGGAGCACTATCAAAATGGGTTGGGAAGATACCCCCAGATGTTTTACAAGACATGGCAGTGATTGCACCCATGCTTGCCAAACTTGGATATGACCCATATGCCAATCCACCTAACTATGGAAAACCTGATCCCAAAATCCTTGAAAACACTAGAAGGGTAAGTGATATTTTTAAAGTGAATTAAGAATACTGGTTATGGGATTTGGGTCCTGAAAAGTTTTTTTGTTATTTTGCTTCTTATGTTTTATGATCAGAAATTTAAGTTTGCAAAATTCTATTTGTAGAATCCTTTATCATGAGAATACTTCCACTGCATTTTAAGGGTAACTGACTCTTTCCAGGAATTATGGAGGTAATTCTTTAATCTCTTTTGCCCAATTTCTGGGAATGGTGCTTATTGTTGGGGAGATTTATTCTCATAGCTGATTACCACAAATTTGTCAGAAACACCAAAATTATTAGTGACTTCACTTATAGGGTTTTTTTCCTTTGAAACTAATAGGTACTTTACTTTTAAAAGTAAACCTTTGTTTAAATGTGGCATAATTTTTTGATACTTGAAGACTGAACACTGATTATATCAGAATTATTAAACAGGTGTAATAAGTTACCCTCTGATTGAAAATTGCTGTTAGGGGATCCCTGGGTGGCTCAGCGGTTTCGTGTCTGCCTTTGGCCCAGGGCGCGATCCTGGAGTCCCGGGATCGAGTCCTGCGTCGGGCTCCCGGCCTGGAGCCTGTTTCTCCCTCTGCCTGTGTCTCTGCCTCTCTCTCTCTCTCTCATAAATAAATAAAAATAAAATCTTAAAAAAAAAATTGCTATTAAAGTATAATTACAGCTTTTTTAAAAAAATAAATTCTACTCACATCTTTATAAAATACTGTTTCAGAAAAGCTGGAAAACTCAAAGAGCTAATCTGAATACCTTAACTGCATAATTTATTTCAAAAAAAGAATTTTCTTTTTTTATTAGGGTAAAACATAGATGGCATTAAATTTACCATTTTGACAATTTTTAAGTGTATAGTTCCTTCTGTATTAAGTACATTCACATCACCCTACACTGCCACCACTATCCATCTCCAAATTCTTATCATCTTTCTAAACTGAAGGTACATACTCATTACCCTTTCCCCCTGCTTCCAGCCCCTAGCAACTACAATTCTTCCCTCTGTCTCTACATGAATTCTTTTTTTTTTTTAATTTTTATTTATTTATGATAGCCACAGAGACAGAGACAGAGACATAGGCAGAGGGAGAAGCAGGCCCCATGCACCCGGAGCCCGACGTGGGATTTGATCCCGGGTCTCCAGGATCGCGCCCTGGGCCAAAGGCAGGCGCTAAACCGCTGTGCCACCCAGGGATCCCTCTTTTCTTTTTTTTAATAAAAATTTTATTATTTATTTGAGAGAGAGAGAGAGAACACAAGCGGGGGCCAAGGGGAGGGGCAAAGGAGAGAAGCAGGTCCCTGGCTGAGCAAGGAGCCTGAGGTGGGACTCAATCCAAGGACCCCGGGATCATGACCTGAGCTGAAGGCAGATGAACTACCCAGATGCCCCAACATGCAGTCTTTTCTAAAACTGCCATTTAAGCAACACAACTATGTGAGCATAAGTTTACTGATTAGGCTGATTTCAAGATTTAAATTCCTTGTTTTTCTCGGGTATTCTCTTGCTTATATTAGGTGTCCTTTTCTCCCTACAACCTTACATCATCTCTTTCTTTTTTCTTTTGATACCCTTAATTGACAAATACACACTTCATGAGAGTAATTTCTATGGGGATTTTTTTCTTTTATATATACTTACTTTAATTTTCCTTTTTCAGCTCATTAGTGGTTATATATAGGAAGAGTTCATTTCTTGTAAGTCATCATGTATATAGGCAGTTTTTAAAAAATAATCTTTATTCTCTATGATTTCACTATATACAGATATTTTATTATAAAAATATAAGCTTGATGTATATAACTTACAAAATCAAAAAGGTAAAAGAATAAAATTCACCCATTACCAACCATACACATACTATTCTTAATATTTCAGTGGATTTCTGCTCTTTCCTTGCATATTGTTAAACAAAGTCAAAATTGCATTGTTTTATGATCTTTCTTTTGTACATGCACACAATTTTGTATGTAGCCCTTTCCTTGTAATAGTCATGAGCATGTTGCTTTTTAAACATAATTTTTCATGGCTACATAATATGTTACCATCCGAGCCACCTCAAATCCTTTCTGAAACACATTAGTAGGTCAGTAAATGCATGAACAAATAAAATATATTTCCCTAGTAGTATATCTTCTATAATTCATTTTATCATTTTCTTTTTGTTACTTACAATTGTCTGTTTGACAAATTACACTACAATGAACATCTTTGCACAAAATACATTTTAGTTTCTTTTTTTGAAGATTAGACTACTGAAAGTAGAATTAAATCAGGTCCAAGTATCTGATATTTTTTAAGTTGCTTGATATATATTGATAATTTCTTTTTAATCTTTTGAACTATCTTTATAATAGGTAATTTTATTTTTGTTAATTTTGCTAATTTTAATAGATTTCACTGATTCATATAATTAAACATTTCCCAGTTGTTGCCTATATACATATATTCTTTTATGAACCATCTCTGAGGTTTTAAAAAGATTACATTCTGCTAAAGATGAAGTACACATCAGTCTAACATCCATTATAATAGTCCTTGATAATTTCTTGGTAATTGGTAATTCATAGCTTTCTCCTTGCACAATATTGACATGTTTGTTTTGTTTTTTATAAACCAGAAACACGTACAAATGATATTTAGAGGTTTTCCAGGCAATAGTAGTTTTCTTACATGAAAGTTGGCTGGCTAGATTATTCTTGGTCTACTTGAGTGGTAGGTTGGGAAGAATGCTATGATTTGAATCCATGTGACTAGAGAATTTGTTTCATACATACTTGTGGCTTTTTAAAGGATTTCTGAATGCACACTGGAAAAAAAAATAAAAACCCTTCTCCCCCATCTCTATTTCTAAAGTGACAAAGAATTTTGAGGGAAAAAAAGATGAAGTGTGAACTATAATTGCATTTTGTGCACTTCACAATAATACATACAAGCTGACATTTTTGTTTTGTGGGCTTGGGTTTCGTAGCTGTACTTGTAACCCAAATCTTATGTTTTGCTTTGTCTTTAAGATTTTATTTATTTATTCATGAGAGGCACAGAGAGAGAGCAGAGACACAGGCAGAGGGAGAAACAGGCTCCCTGTAGAGAGCCCCATGTAGCACTTGATCCCAGGACCCTAGGATCATGACCTGAGCCAAAGGCAGATGCTCAACTACTGAGCCACCCAGGTGCCTCCCAAATCCTATGTTTTTTTTTCAGTGCTTCTTGGCTTGCAAAAACTCGGATGCTAATATATCCAGCATTGATGATTGTCAAGTTTATGGAGTAATGTTTAAAAAGTGATCTTTGACTGTCAAGTGTGAGGTAAAAATGGCTCCAGAGAAAGGAAGGTGGCTGGGGAGATTGTTCCCTTTATTTATGACTGGGAGTGGAAAGAAATTCACATTTTGACTTGGAGTATAGAATCTGAAACTCCAGGCCTAAAAGTGCTGGTTTTCATATAATTCTGAGTAACCTAGAAGTATTGGTGTCTGAGTCAACATATTTTGGGGACACATTGCCCAATTTTGAATAGAAAATCATGTGCTTGATGGTTGTTGTGACTCAGATAGTAAATTGGAAATTAAATGCTAACATATTCCATATCCTTTCCCATCATAGTCTCTGATTCCAAAATTGTGGCACCTTTAAATAAATAGTGCCCTCTTGGTTGCAGCCTTAGCCTTCCACTCTCCTATAGGTTTTTAATCTTTTTAGATTTACAGACCTAATTGAAATCATATGAAATGTATGGATCCCTACCTAGAAATATAGACACATAGATGCACAGAATTTTACCCACAATTTCAGTGAATTCATAGATGTTCCTAAGGCCCATCAGATTAAGGACTTCTGTTTTGTAGTCTCTTTGATCAAGCTCATCTACCCATGAGGCTTTGATTACAGCTTATTTGCTGATGACCATTAATCTGTATCTCCCAGTGGATTTCTCTCCTAAGCCCTAGGCTCCTTATTTCCAGCTGCCTTTTGTATATTTCCACTTACATGCTCACAAAGACTTCAAACTCAGCGACCAAAAGAGAACTTATTTTCCAAACTAATTCCATGGTAGGCAGAAGCTCAATGGAATTGTTCACTAAGCTGAGCAGGAGCCTAGAGTAGGGGTGGGATAGGCCAGCTCATCTATACTGGAAGCCTCTATGAACCACTGGACAGATAGGAAAAGCAGAGTCCTCAGGGCACATGAGTCAAGCCAGAAAACAGTTTGAAGACCTGGTTATTAACCCTGAAGAGAAAGTTGTAAAGCAGATCAAGGTATGAATGGAACATGCAGTTGAAAACCTGAATAGACATTACTAGTAGAAAGCAAGTAGTCAGATGGAAGAGCAGGTATCAGGAAGGTTCTTCAGCAGGCTGCAAGCAAGAAGGAACTGATATAAGGCATAGGAGCGATTGGTAGAAGTGTTAGACATTGTTGATTGCCTGTTTCATCTTTTCCTTTTAGTAGGAACTAGCTCTTAAAAAAATAAACTAAAAATTCCTGATATTAATTTTTCTAGATTTTCTTACAGATGGGATAAGCATGTGGCCAATTTTTATCTAGGCAGTGCTATATAAAAAGATGTCTGCTAGGGTTTTCTGGGAGGCATTTAACTTTCTGAGAAAATAATTGTATAAAGAAAGCTTCTCCTTCTCTTCCTGCTTTTGAACATTGCTATGGAAGAACATTATGTTTGGCTCTGCTGCAGCCACCTTGAGATCGTGAGAAAAGATCTCTTCACTGTTACTGTGAAGAGAAGGAAGACAAAGAGTGAACTCGGGTCCTTTGATTTTTGAGCTACTGACCATCAGGACTCACCATCCACCTCACCTTTGGAGGACTTATGTATTTGAACTACTTTTAACCAATTATTCTGTAATTATATCTTAACTACTAGTGGAATCCTATTCCTGAGTGTGTGGCAGAAATAAAGCCAGCTTAGTAAGGCAAGCAGAATGTGTCCAAGAAAGAGTCTGGCACTATTTGAAGTCCTGGTTCTGGTTGTCTGCGAATATCATCTTCAGCTCTGCTCTTGCCACTGTTATGTGAGACTTTGTCATTCACATCCAGGAAAACCCCCCCCTTGGACTCCTTTACTTTAATTTGGCTTCTAGGTCATAGTAGGAATATTCCAACTAATACTGTTCTTGGTGAATTTGAAGGATGCTGAATCTCCAGCTATTCCTCATTTCCTTGATTTCTTGTACTCAAATTTTAGCTGTTTTAGTAAAGAAATACGTACCACATTCCCTTAAAATTTTCTTAGACCTTCAAAGCAACAACTGTGAATTGAATTCAGTTCCTTATTCCAGCTTTTCTTCCCCTCCAAGTATTTTTGCCTTGATTTTGAAAACAGGCAGAATTTTTTCCTTTGGGTATTTTATGAAGAATATCTGAGAAAGTTCAGAGTAGAACATTTTCCCGTCTCTCAGAATACCTCAGTGTGTTTAGATGTATCATTTTTAAGACTTTAATTATTAAACAGGAAATTACTGAACAGTTTCTCTAGGCATAAGTTGCTTCAGAAGAAGCAAAGACTGGGTTTATATACAGGAAGAAGATGTGGGTAATTATAAAAGACGTGACATAGAGATAATAAGGTAATGATAAGGTAACAGAAAATTTTCCGCTGTGTTTTTTTTTTTTTTAACATTTTATTTATTTATTCGTGAGAAACACACACACAGAGAGAGACACAGGCAGAGGGAGAAGCAGGCTCCATGCAGGGAATATGATGGTGGGACTCGATCCCGGAACTCCAGAATCACACACTGGGCTGTAGGCAGGCACTTAACCGCTGAACCACCCAGGGATCCCCCCTCCACTGTTGTTTTTTTTTTTTTTTTTAATTTTTATTTATTTATGATAGTCACAGAGAGAGAGAGAGAGAGAGGCAGAGACACAGGCAGAGGGAGAAGCAGGCTCCATGCACCGGGAGCCCGACGTGGGATTCGATCCCGAGTCTCCAGGATCGCGCCCTGGGCCAAAGGCAGGCGCCAAACTGCTGCGCCACCCCGGGATCCCTCCACTGTGTTTTAAAGGCATATGAAGGGCAGCCTGGGTGGCTTAGCGGTTTAGTGCCGCCTTCAGTCCAAGGCCTGGTCCTGGAGACAGGATCAAGTCCCGCGTTGGCCTCCCTGCATGGAGCCTGCTTCTCCCTCTGCCTGTGTCTCTGCTTCTCTCTCTCTCTCTCTCTGTGTCTCTCACGAATAAATGAATAAAAGTCTTTAAAAAAAATAATAAAGGCATATGAATTGGTTTTAGAAACCCAGGAATTTGTCCACTGGGTCAGTCTCAAAATCTCAGACTACTGCAAGGGAATAGCCACAAGATTGTGTCCTTAGACTCATCATCAAAGTCAAGTCTTTGTTTCATCTTCTCTCTCATCATTTTGGCATAGTCATTCATAAATGTATCCCAATAACGTATGTTTTCTGCCAGAAATCCTCTTGGGGGGTGATGAATTTCATGCATTTGTATTTGCTATGTAAAGCAAGTCGTCTTCTTTGTCTTTTACTGATCTACATCAAATGTCAAACAAGCCACTTTGTTTTATGTACAAGCCACCTATTCCTTACTTGTATCATTCCTGATTTAATACACTTAAATTGTCTTCTTTAACAACGGGTGTCCTCCAATGTGATCCTATCGAAGACCTGTGGGAAAACCAGTCTCTTAAAAGAAGCAGGTTCCATAGTTCCTCTCATCTTTTTCTTTTGGCTTTCATTAGTGAGACCATCTTTTGAGGAAGAGAGAACACTTGAAACTAAGAGGTTTGATTGGGTAGCTATTTACAGTTTCCCTTGGAATTCTAAAGAAAGAAATCAGTTCTCTTTATGTCAATTAATACCTATCCTAAACATTCAAAAATGATGTACTAAACAATAAGACCCATCTCTTAGAAAAATCCATGTCTATAATAGGAATATAATAAACCAGAATAATTAGAAGTAATGTTTTACCCTATATGCTCTTACTCAAGGGAAAATAAGGCAGAAGATATTTCTAGGTTAACCTGGTATCAGATAGTATTTCCAATGCCTGAAATAGCTTTTTCCAAGTACCTTTTAAAAATTCCATAAAGGGGGCGCCCGGGTTGCTCAGTCAGTTAAGGATCCAATTCTTGATTTCTGCTAGGGTAATGATCTCAGGGTCTTGGGATCGAGTCTTGCATTGGGCTCTGCACTTAGTGTGGACTCTGCTTGAGATTCTCTCTCTCCCTCTGCCTCTTCTTCCCACTCACATACTTTTTCTCTCTCAAAATAAAATCTTAAAAACATAAAAATTCCATAAAGATACTTTAATAAAGGGAAACATCACTGTAAAACAAAGATGAAAAAGCTTTATGCTAAAGTATGGGGAAATTTTCCAATAAGTTTATTATTAATTACATTGAGGACCACATTCATATCACTTCTGTAAGCCCAAGTTTACCAGTGGCCACAAAGAAGGCTTAATAAGGCTTGGACTCACCTTTCTATCCATTTCCAACTCCAGATTGGAAGGGCTGCCCTGACTTGAAAATCAAGAAGTTAGAGCTGTTAGTTGTTCTGCTAAAAACCCTAACCCTGTCATCTCTTTTTCTATAGTCACTCTATCTTTCTGTATCCACTCTCAAGTGACAGCTCCAGGTCAACAACATGTGTGGAGTATAAGCAGCATGTGATAAAGGACAGAATCGATGCTACAAAAAAATCACATTAATGACATATAGAGCACACTTGGGGTGCTCTTCTAGAATGCACAGCGAAAGGACAGAGATGAAAACGATAGGTAAAAGGAAAGTATACATATGAAAGAAAGAAGATTGGAAATTAAGCAATAAATAACAGAAATCTCTAAGGGAAAAATCAGAAGAAATGGAACAGAAACATTAATCAAATTTGTTGTTGTAGAAAAGTTACTAAGGCTGAAAATGACCTGAAGAATAAAAAGTGCTAACCATTTTCTAAAAAACATTTGAAAAAAAATCTGTACTATATTTTGGTGATATTTTAAAAATTTCAGAGATCCTGGGGAGGGGAACCCCTGCACATAACAAGACAGAAAACAATGGTTACCTACCAAAAAAGAAAACCATGCTGGTGGCAGAATTCCCTTTTGCAATAGTGGATGTGAGGGAAAAAATGGAGCTGTGTTTCTTAACCTGCATGTACTTCATGGTGTCTTTGAACTCCCTGAAAGAATATCCAAACTTATGCGTGTTAATGCAAGTCGATTTCCTGGAAATAGAATCTATTATCTTTCATCATATTTCAAGTGAAACAGAATTATAATGGAGCAATATCTGTACCACTTTTTCTTTTGAAATAATTTAAAACCTAGAGAAAAGTTGCCAGAGTAACACGGAGGACTCCTGTATAACCTTTCTCAGATTCACTAATCTTTAACTTTTGGCCATAATTTACCTCCTTCACCAACTCTCACCCCCTTCTCTCTCTTTCCCTCTGTCTGTATGTGTTAAAATATATTTGCCAGGTTTACGCTTTGTTTTACCATTCTCTCATTTTACACTAACGCACATAATATACACTATATTGATTTATGTTATGTATTCATTTATAATTTGAGAATTGGTTGTATATACATCATGCCTCTTTGCTTTTAGTATTTCTTGAAAATGAGAATATTTTCTTACATAACTTCAGTATAGTTTATCAAATTTGGAAAACTTCACATTGACACAGTGCTTTTATCCAATTTATAATCTGTATTTCAGTGTCCCAAGAATGTACTTTCTAGTTTTCCCTCCTACCAGTACAAGTTTCAGTCTAAGATTATATATTGTATTTAGTTCCATGTTGTTTCCGTTTCCTTTGATCTGTAACATTTCCTCATGTGTTCTCTGTCTTTCATGGCATTGATATTTTTAAGAATTCAGCCAAGTTATTTTATACAGTATTCCTTATTGTGAGTTTGTTTGATGTTTCCTCATGGTTAAATCAGATGGTGCATTCCTAGCAGGATATTAGATATATGGTTTTGTTTTGTTCTTAAGGAATCACATCTAGAGGTCTGTAATGTCCATCTGTTTCTCCTTGGTGATGTTAATTTTTGTTTTTAACAGTGTTCTTCCAGTGTCTTAACATTTATTATTTTCTTCCTTTCAATTAAAACAATTTTGCACTTTAAGACTATGCAAATATCAGGGTGCCTGTGTGGCTCATTTGGTTAAAGTGTGTGCGTCCTGATTTCCACTCAGGTCATAATCTTGGGGTCCTGGAATCAAGCCCTGCATCGAGCTCTAAGCTCAGCACACAATCTGCTTGAGATTTTCTCTCTCACCATCTCCTTCTGCTCCTCCCCCACCTGCATGTGCTTTCTATAAATAAATAAATGAATTAAATAAAATCTTTTAAAAAAGATTATGCAAATATCTTGCTTTTCATTAGACTTTACACCTTAGATTTAACATTCATTGATGATTTTTGCTCACTGCAGTCTTTATTTATTTTTTTAATTTTTATTTATTTATGATAGTCACACACAGAGAGAGAGGCAGAGACACAGGCAGAGAGAGAAGCAGGCTCCATGCACCGGGAGCCCAACATGGGATTTGATACCGGGTCTCCAGGATCGGGCCCTGGGCCAAAGGCAGGCACCAAACCGCTGCGCCACCCAGGGATCCCCTGCAGTCTTTATTATGATAGTCATGAGATGCTGGTTTATCCAACTGTACTCTTTCCATTTTATAGGAGAATAATCAGTGCCACAAAATTCTGCACTTAATTGTCTTTGTTATGGTAGTAACAGGAAACATATGGCACACTTGAAAGAGTTTAGCTGACAAGATTTTATTTTATTTTATTATTTTATTTTTTTATTTTTTGATTTACTGAAATATGGCCATGGCTAAGGAATCAACAAGTAGTGATGAAGTGCCAGTAGCTAGCAACAAAGAGAAGCCATTACCACCCTTAGGCCTGCAGAGACCTTTCCACTTGCCAATTTGGAAAAAAACTGGTAGAACTACACATGGGTGTTGTGGCTCTGGAGGAAAGCAGCCACTGACAGCAAAGGAAAGGTAGAGGTTTTGTCTATAGTGATGGGTGATGGATTTGTCCATTTCTCCCAGAGGTTGTCAGAGTTTGCTTTATTTTGAGGCAACTTGATTGAGAGCTTAGAAGTTTAGAATCATTACTATTTCCTGGCAAATTGAGCTCTTTATCATAATCTAAAACTGTCACTAAAAATGCTTTTTGTTTTACAGTAGGGTTGCCAGATAACATAGAGGATACTCAAACATTTGTATTTTAGATAAATAATTTTTAGTATACATATATCCTAAATATATCAAAATTATTCATTGTTTATCCAAAGTACAAATTTAACTTACATAGTCCTGGGTTTTGTTTATTTTCACTAAATTTTGGCAACCCTATCTTAAAAAACATTTTGTTTTTAAGTACTAATGTAGCTACCCTGACTTCTTTTAGTTGTAATTTCCCTAGTATGTCTTTTACTATTTTGTAAATTTCAACACTTCTAAGTCTTTATGTTTTAATGGTTTCTTAGCCTATAGCTGGAATTGTATTTAATCTAATCTGACCTATGTCTGTTTTCTAGCAAGTTTTTACATTTATTAGGATTACTGACATAACTGTCCTTAGACTTTTTTTTTTTAAGATTTCTTTATTTATTCATGAGAGACACAGGGAGAAAGAGGCAGAGACATAGGCAGAGGAAGAAGCAGCCTCCTCTCAGGGAGCCCAACGTAGGACTGGATCGTGGATTCTGGGATCCCGCCCTGAGTCAAAGGCAGGCACCCAACCGCTGAGCTACCCAGGTGTCCCTGTCCTTAGATTTTTTTTTTTTTTTTTTTTTTTTTTTTTTTATGATAGTCACAGAGAGAGAGAGAGGCAGAGACACAGGCAGAGGGAGAAGCAGGCTCCATGCACCGGGAGCCCGACGTGGGATTCGATCCCGGGTCTCCAGGATCACGCCCTGGGCCAAAGGCAGGCGCCAAACCACTGCGCCACCCAGGGATTCCCCTGTCCTTAGATTTTTAAACTAGATTTTCAGATTTTTTTTTTTTTTTTTAAGTTAGACATTCCTGGGGCACCTGGGTGGCTCAGTTGGTTCAGCGTCCAACTCTTGATTTCATCTCAGGTCATGATTCCAGGGTCAAGAATTTGAGCCCCATGTCAAGCTTTACACTCAGTAGAAAGTCTGCTTGAGATTTTCTTTCTCCCTATCCCTCTGTCCCTCCCGCTTCTAACACACGCTTGCTCTCTCGCAAATAAATTTTCAAACCACAAAAAAAAAAAAAAAAGAACTTAAGACATATTTATTCTTTTGTTAGCCTTTAAATATTACTTTCCTTTTTTTTTTTTTTTTTTTTTTTTAAGATTTTATTCACGAGAGGGCAGCCCCGGTGGCGCAGCGGTTTAGCGCCGCCTGCAGCCCAGGGCGTGATCCTGGAGACCCGGAATCGAGTCCCACGTCAGGCTCTCTGTATGATGCCTGCTTCTCCCTCTGCCTGTGTCTCTGCCTCTCTTTCTCTCTCTGTCTCTATGAATAAATAAATAAAATCTTTAAAAAAAAAGATTTATTAATGAGAGACAGAGAGAGAGGCAGAGATACAAGCAGAAGGAGAAGGAGGCTCCATGCTGGGAACCGGACGTGGGACTTGATCCCAGGTCTCCAGGATCACACCCTGGGCTGAAGGCGGCGCTAAGCCACTGAGCCACCCAGGCTGCCCTAAATACTACTTTCCAAACTCTACCTGATAAAATCTAAAGCTGTGCAATATTTTAAACCTCCACATAAATGTTTTACCTCTGATAACTACCATTTTAATGTTTTTGCTGTTACTATTCACTATTTAGGGTGGCTCAGTGGCTGAGCGTCTGCCTTTGGCCCAGGGCATGATCCTGGGATCCGGGATCGAGTCCCACATCGGGCTCCCCGCAGGGAGTCTGCTTCTCCCTCTGCCTGTGTTTCTACCTCTCTCTCTTGCTGTGTCTCTCATGAATAAATAAATAAAAATCTTAAAAAAAATCCATATGTTAGAATCATCCTTATTTTCTACAGACAATATTTACTTATGTTTATGTGCATATTTACCACTTCCCTTGCTCATGAGAATTTGTGTCTAAGATCCTCTGTATCAGGTGAGTGTCCCTTTGTGTATATAGAGAGATACAGATACATACATATACACACAACCGTTCTGTAGTTTTACTGTGATATACCTAACTGTGGCTTTTTTCTTTTATTTATTTTGCTTTATGCACCTATTTTAGGCAAATTCCTGTATTTCAATGCTTCTGTAAAATTCTCAGTCTTTTCTCTTTGAGTGTGTTTCCTCCATTTTCTGCATTTTGTCATTAGACTCCACAGTTAGTTGAATATTAATAAACTTTATTCTGCCCTCCAAATATTTTAACATCTCTGTCATGTTTTTTAGTATGTCTATCTGCTACATTATAGGAAATTTCTTTTTTTTTAAGATTTTATTTATTTATTCATGAGAGACATAGAGAGAAAGGCAAAGACACAGGCAGAGGGAGAAGCAGGCTCCCTGCAAGGAGCCTGATGCAAGATTCAATCTGGTACCTGGGGATCACACCCTGAGCCAAAGGCAGATGCTTAACCGCTGAGCCACCCAGTCGTCCCCTGAGTAATTTCTTTGGATTCATTTTCTAGTTCACTCATTCTCTCTTCTTCTGCTTCTAATCTCTCTAATTTTTTTTTTAATTTTATTTATTTATGATAGTCACACACAGAGAGAGAGACAGAGAGGCAGAGACATAGGCAGAGGGAGAAGCAGGCTCCATGCACCGGGAGCCCGACATGGGATTCGATCCCGGGTCTCCAGGATCGCGCCCTGGGCCAAAGGCAGGCGCTAAACTGCTGCGCCACCCAGAGATCCCTAATCTCTCTAATTTATCCAATATGCTTTAATTTTAACAGTTATATTTTGGGCAATTTTATTTTATTTTTTGAGAGAGAGAGTGCAACCTAGTGGGTGTAGGTAGAGGGAGAGGGGGAGAGAATTTTATTTTATTTCATTTTATTTTATTTTTATTTTTTTTAATTTATTTTTTAGGGGGAGAGAATTTTAAGTAGACTTCACATCCAGCACAAAGACCAACAGGGAGCTCAATCTCATGACCCTGAAATCATGACCTGAGCCAAAATCAACAGTCTGAGGTGTAACCAACTAGTTACCCAGGAACCCCTATTTTTTTTGGCTCTTTTTAACCTGCCTGCTATATTAAGAAAATATTCTCTTGTTCCTTGCTTGTTTTTTGAATATATGTATTTTATGAGAACTTTTAAAACATCAGAGTGGTCTTGAGTGTTTCAACTACTAGACAGTTTCTAGATTTTTTTTTTACCATTTGCACTCACTGCTTTAGAGACATAGATACTATCCCCAAATTTTCTTATATTCTTTTTTTCCATCTGTTTATCAAAGTAGTTGAATTCAATGGAAGTTCAGTGTTGCTTTGGTCAAATATTCATTTTAGGGACTTGAAATCTTGAATAAATATCTGTGGGCTTTATGTGAACCTTTATATATTTTTCACCTAATATATTTTGCATTTCAACAAATGACACATTCTCCTAAATAATGATGTGATAGACAAGTGAGTATACAAAGGCTTCATCCTGTTGCAAAAATCTGTTGATCATATTTCATCATTGAATGAAGGTTGTGCAGGCTTTTGCCAATTCCTTTCTGTTTTCCCACCATTTTTCAACCCAGAAATGCTTCTTTTCCTTTTCAAGGAGACAGTAAATATACTCCCCAACAGCCTCTTTCCTCCCCTTCCAAATCATTCCATCTCTGTCTTCTCTCTAAAGATAACTTCTGTCCTGAATTTATGATGGATTTCATTTAGCTTGTTTTTAACTTCATATAAAAGGAATCATACAATACGTATTGATGAAGAAAAAAAAACAGTCTGTGACAACCAGGAGCTGATATTACACAATATCTAAGCTATAGTTAGTTTATTAGAAGTTGGGTTTATGCTCCCCATTAGGACTTGGTCTCCTACTGGATATAAATGATCTCATAGAATATCAAGATCAGACAGTATTATTTTTTAACTGTAATGAACTGAGAAAAGACAGGACTACCTGATAATTTTGTCTAAACACAGAGAAAATTAAGGTCATTTTGGAAACCACAAAATACTAAACACCCACCTCTTGTCTAGTATGATTGACTGTTGTTTACCAGTAATCATTTTAGTCTTGCTTCTAATCTGCCTTCCTCTAGATAAGATATAATAAGATACCCAGTCATAAAATCATCCCTTTTGGTTGGCAGCACCCAATCCAGAGCAAACTCCTGCTTCCTTGGACTTCTCTCCAAATCATCTACTAAAACCCGAATCATATAAATCCTTTCCATTACTCTTTTACTGAGACACCCCACTTTCCCTATGATGTGGATTTTCCTTTGCTTAAAATGAGTTATAAACTCAACATGTTCAACTATAGCTATATTCCTGGTAGTCTTTAACTAGAGGGCATTGACAGTATTTGTTTTTATCTGGTTTCTTTCATTTAATATTTGTGAGATTCATGTTGTTGCATTTCACAGTAGTTCATTTTTGTTATATTATACTTTGATTATACAACTATTTGGACATTTGGTTGTTTGTAGTTTTAGGGATGTTTTAATGTTGATAAACAATATCCTTGTCAATGTCTTTCAGTGAAAATGAGTATGTATTTTTGTTGAGAATATTTCTGAGAGTTATGTTAGGAGTTGCTACTGTTACTACTCAAAGTAATCCATAATTCTTATATTCACAGTTACAGTTGATTACAGCAAAAGGATATAAAGTAAAATCAGCAAGGGGAAAAGACATGTAGAGGTAACTCTGGAGGAAACCAGGTGCTGTCCTCAAGTGGTAGAGTCACATATGGTATGCTTCATTCACCCAGCGCCATATGTGACAATGTATCTGAATTGTTGCCAGCCAGGGAGCTCACCTGAGCTTTTGTATCAGGGTTTTTGTTGGAGGTCAGTTCCAGGCCTATCATGCCTGCATGACTAACTTCACAGTTTCTCAGGCTCCAGAACCCCCAGAGAAAAAAACAGGTGTTCACCATAAATAAATTATTCACATAAGCTATCTGTTCATACTGGTAGGACTTGGCCCAAAGCCTCAGACATGCAGAAACATTCTTATAGACAAAATACTCAGAACTCAGATCCCAACCACAAGCCAGTACTGAAAACAAGCCTTTCGTCGGAACACACAGCATTTGAACAACCTAGGCCTGCTGAGTTCATCTTTTTCTTCACAGAGTAAAAGTGATAAGTCATAGGGCATTTGTATGTCAAAATTTAGGAGATAATGCCAAAGAGTTTTCCAAAGTGACTATACCAGTTTACTGTCTCACCATTGGGTATGTGACAATTTCAGTTGCTGTGCACTTTCAGTATTTATTAGAATCAATCTTTTAAAATTTTAGTGTCTTTTTATTGGTGAACAGTGATGTCTCATTTTGTTAAAATGTATATGTACTTAATTACTAACCATGTGTCTTTTTAAAGGCCTAATAATATTTGGTTCAGTTATACTACACTTTGTTTATCCAGTTGCCCTGTGATGGACATGTGGATTGTTTCCATCTTTTGGTTATTATGAACATGAATGTACAGGTTTCTGTGTGGATACATGTTTTCATTTCTCTTGGATATACCTAGAAACAGAATTCCTGGTAATTTTCATATGGCAATTCTATGTTTAACTTTTTGAGAACTGCCAAACTCTTTTACATAGTGGTTATACCATTTTACATTCCCATCAGCGACGTGCAGACGTTCTGATTTCTTCACCTCCTCACCAGTACTTGTTATTTTCCTTTCAAAACAAAAAAGTTCTAGTCATCCTAGCAAATGTAAAGTATTATCTCATTGTGGTTTTTTGATTTGCATTTCTTTAATGTTCAAATGAATTTGAACATTTCTTCATGCACTTGTTTTCCATTTGTATATCTTTGGAGAAATGTCTACTCAAATCCACTACCCACCATTTTTTAATTAGGTTGTTATTTTGTTGAGTTCTAAGAGTTCTTTATATATTCTATGTACCAAGCCTTTATGAGATGTATGATTGCAAATATTTTTCCCATTCCATAGATTATCTTTTCATTCTCTTGATAACATCTTTTGATGGACAAAGGTTTTAATTTGTATGTGTCCAATTTGTTTCTTCATTTGATGCTTATGCTTTGGAGGTCAAATCTAATAATCCATTGCATATCTGAAGTAATGAAGATTTACCTGTGTTTTCTTATGATAGTTTATTTTATAAGATTTATTTATTCATTTCAGAGAGAGAACGTGTGTGCATGAGCAGGCGGGAAGGGCAGAAGGAGAGGGGAAGCAGACTCCCCCCCGGTTGCGGAGCCCAACAAGAGCTCAATCCCATAACCCCGAAATTATGACCTGAGCCAAAGTCAGACGCTTAACTGAGCCACCCAGGTGCCCCATTATGATAGTTTTATAATTTTTTAAAAAAATATTTTATTTATTTATTCATGAGAGACAGAGAGAGAGAGGCAGAGACACACAGGCAGAGGGAGAAGCAGGCTCCACGCAGGGAGCCCGACGTGGGACTTGATCCCGGGTCTCCAGGATCATGCCTTGGACTGAAGGTGGCACTGAACCACTGAGCCACCCGGGGCTGCCCTAGTTTTATAATTTTAATTCTTATATTTAGACCTTTTATCCATTATGAGCTAATTTTCATTAATGAAGTAGGGTTCCAATTTCATGTTTTTGCATATCTAGTTAGCACTATTTGTTGGAGAGCTTATTCTTTTCTCCATTGAATGGTTTTGGTACTCTTGTGAAAAATCAGTTGTCCATAGATGTTTGGGTTTATTTCTTGAGCCACAATTTCATTCTGTTGGCTATATGGTTGTCCTTGTGCCAGTACCAATGTTGGATTGTTGTAACTTTGGAATGAGTTTTGAGATCTGTTTGAGTTCTTGAGCTTTGTTATTCTTTTTCAGTATTGTTTTAGCTTTTCAGGGTCCCTTGCAATTTCATATGAATATGATGATTAACTCTTCCATTTACACACATGTTCCCGTGCATGCACACACACAAAGCCATTGGGATTTTGATAGAGATTACATTAAATTTGCAGATCACTTTGGAGAATAGTGCCATCTTAAGAATATTAAGTCTTCTAATCTATGAACATTAAATGTTTTTAAAAAATATTTTATTCATTTATTCATGAGAGACACAGAGAGAGGCAGAGACACAGGCAGAGGGAGAAGCAGTCTCCCTGCAGGGAGCCCGATGTGGGACTTGATCCCAGGACCCGAGATCAGGACCCGAGCCAAAGGCAGACACTCAACCACTGAGCCACCCAGGTGTCCCTTAAATGTTTTTTCACGTAATTGTGTCTTCTTTAATATCTTTCTTCAGTGTTTGGTTGTTTTTACTGTAGACATCTTTTACTCCCTTTAAATTTATTCCTAGGTGGTTTTTCTGTGAAGATGTTATTGTAAATGGGTTTGGATTCTTAATTTCCTTTTTTTTTTCATCTAAATACACTCATTTTCACACCCTGCAACATTGTTTTTACCCTGCAACATTGCTGAATTTATTAATTATAGTAGCTATTTTATGTATGTATGGATTCTTGGGATTTTCTACCTGTAGAATTACGTCATCTGCAAATAGAAATAATTTCTTTTCCAAATTGGATGCCTTTACTTTCTTTTTCTTGTATAATTTCTCTGGCTAAGACTTCTAGTGCAATTGAACATCAGTGCAAAAGTAGGCATCCTTGTCTTATTCCTGATCTTAACGGGAATCTTAGTTTTTCACCATTAAGTATGATGTTAGGTGTTGGGTTTTCATAAGTGCTCTCTATCATGTTAATGAAGTTACTTCCACTTTGCTGAGTGTTTATAATGAAGAAGGTTGAATTTTGTTGAGTGCTTTTTCTGAATCTATTGAGATAATTGTGTGCTGTTTCTCTAATTTTCCATTCAGTAGTTTATTTAGTACCTGCGAGGTACCATGTAAGATGTGCTTAAAGATAAATGACATAAAGACTTTTGCTATTAAGATAATGTCACTGGGGGGAGAAGCAGGGGAAAAAATAATTCCAAAAGTAATGTGATTGAGGCTACAAAAAAGAGTCACCAAGGGGATGCCTGAATGGCTCAGTCAGTTGAGCATCCAACTCTTGATTTCAGCTCAGGTCATGATCTCAGGGTCATGTGATTGAGCCCCATGTGGGCTCCACACTGGGCATGGAGTCTGCTTGGGATTCTCTCTCTCTCTCTCCCTTTCCTTTTGCCCCACTCCCCAAAAAAGGGCAACCCAATGCTCTGGAATATTAGAAATTATCATCCAGCATGGACAATGTGGACATGAACTCACGACCCTGAGATCATGACCTGAGCAGAAGCCAAGAGTCCGACATTTAACCAAATGCACCACCCAGGTGCCCCAGAAGGTTAGAAAGTTTAATTCAATTTAGGACTTTGCAGTGGTGCTGATATTTTAGCTGAGTTTTAAGACTTAAATAGAGGTTCACCAGCCAAGACAAAGTTTGGAAGAGGAATTTCAGTCAGAGGGAACAGTTAGTAGAAAGGTAGGAGAACATGAAGCTGTGTTGGACATGACAGATTGTTGTTTGGAGACGCAATTGGACAGAAAGTTGTAGGAGAGGAAGCTGTATGGTAAGGTTGAAGGAAAAGTTCAGATGGCCTTGTGTACCACGTTTGAGTTTTCAGACTGGGCATGACAGATGGACAGCAAGGCAGTCACTTGCTCATAGCCATATGGATTAGAATGAGGAGAGACAGAAAACAGAATTTTGAAAAAATTTACCGCATATAACTTAATTGTTATCATTAGTTTTTCATTTTTTTTCTTTTCCTTTCGATCCTCTCTCCTTCGTCTCCCAGTTAGTGCTGTCTTGTGTCAGCATCTGTTACAATACCATTTCCAGAATGCAAGAGGTGGTAGGTAGGAGAAAAAAATATATATATAATGATATGATGTAACTATCAGAATTTGAATTCTCATTTTTTTTTAAGATTTTATTTATTCATGAGAGACAAAGAGAGAGGGGCAGAGACACAGGCAGAGGAAAAGCAGGCTCTCTGAGGGGACCCTGACATGGGACTCGGTCCCAAGCCTCCGAAATCACACCCAGAGCTGAAGGTAGATGCTCAACCACTGACCCACTCAGACCTCACTAATTCTGATAAGTTTTATGTAAATATGTACCATACTTCTTTTTAAGTCATCAAAAAATTAAGTGAAGCAGCAAAAGAGCCCTTCTGAAAACACAGAACTACTTGAGCTTAATTTCTGAGAATTTGCATTGCTAGAAATAAATGACTAGCCATCAGTGCAGCAAGTTTATTTTCTGTCCTGGCTGGCATTTGGTGTGGACTAGAATGGATTTTCTGGTAATTTGATTTAAGAGATGACTGCTTTACATCTTTGTTGATATCTATAAAGCTAAACATAGGGCTTTGCTTATCAAATAAATGTCTTCATTGTTGAGTGAATGATTTACTTTGAATTAAATTATTTGAACAATTCAAACCATTATAGATAATCTAAATTAAGTTCTTAAGTTATAAAATATACAATTATAAGTGCAATATTGTTACTGCTGCATGGAAACACAAGTCACCATTAACTAAAATTCAGTGGCCAGTGACCTCATAACCAATTATTACTTTGTAGAATTTATCTTCAGTACCGTCCTGAGATTACTATTCCCTAAAAGTATTTTCTACTATAATAATTTTTCCTGATTAGGTTCAAAGAGATACAAACTCAAAATTCTTACAACTTAAAGTACTTTTGATCAGAAACTTGATGACATATATTGATATTTATTATGAAGCTTCTGGTATTATCTGGAAAGTAATTCATGGAGAAGGAAAAGGATGAGTGACAAATATGAAAAATAGTAACTTTTCAGTAATGGAAGCATAGTCTAGTCAAGCAATTCTTAAATTTTTGGGGGTCAGGACCAAAACTATTTTTTTTTTAATTTTTATTTATTTATGATAGGCACACAGTGAGAGAGAGAGGCAGAGACACAGGCAGAGGGAGAAGCAGGCTCCATGCACCGGGAGCCTGACGTGGGAATCGATCCCGGGTCTCCAGGATCGCGCTCTGGGACAAAGGCAGGCGCTAAACCGCTGCGCCACCCAGGGATCCCCAGGACCAAAACTATTAAAAATGATCAGACTCAAAAGAGCTTTTGTTTACATGCTATATCTGTGTATCCATCTCAATGTTTATCTTATTAGAAACGAAAACTGAAAAAATCTAAATATTTAAAATACACTTAAAAATAATAAACTCGGGCAGCCCCGGTGGCGCAGAGGTTTAGCGCCGCCTGCACCCTAGGGCATGATCCTGGAGACCCAGGATCGAGTTCCGCATTGGGCTTCCTGCATGGAGCCCACTTCTCCCTCTGCCTGTGTCTCTACCTCTCTCTCTCTCTGAATGAATAAATAAATAAATCTTTAAAAAATAATAATAATAAACTCATTATATACAAATTATAATATAACCTAGTTTTATGAAAAAGAACTACTCTATAACAAAAAGCATTAGAGTATTTTACATTTTTGCAATGTCTTCATTGTCTAACTTGATACATGGGCTCTCATACCTGTTTTGTATTCATTCTTTTGCAATATCACATGTCAGGTAGCCTCTGGAAAGCTCTACTATTACACTAAAGAGAAAATTAGTGTTCACTTTATGAAATCCCTGAAAGGGTCTCAAAACTAGTTTGAGAACCTCTGGTCAGTTTCAGGCAACCACAAAATGTAGTTTATTCTGGATTAAAAAGGATGTCTGGCAGATGTCAGTATTTTTTCTGACTTAGATATTACAGTGGAAAGTAGTTTGTATATTCTCCCATCCAGACTTCAGGGGACTTAGCCAAAATAAATTTGTCACTTTTTAAATATTTTCTGGAATCTAGGCTACTCTCGGGCATGTCCCATGTGTTGTCTCAACATTCAGGCTTCTTTGATCTTTGGCACCTCTATATCAACATGTTCAGAGGAAGAGAGAGGGGGAATGGAGAATCGTGCACAAAGTCTTAAATGCTTCCTCTTAGAAATGTCATACATGATTCCTCAATGTTTTGCTAATAAAAGCCATGACTGACATCAAGTGGTCCTGGCTAACTTCAAGAGATAGGGAAGTGTGCCTCTCATGTGCCAGAGGAAAGGAGGGCTGGATATATTGGTGAGCAGCACAAATATTTACCACTTTCTTAGAAGTGATGTTTTTAAGGAACATGAATATAAATACCTTGGGCACAAGGACCTGGTAAACGTTACCACAGTGTGATGAATACCTAGGATAGTATCTCTCCTAACCAAGAAATACTTGTTGCACAAACAATTGAGAGGAAGACATTAAACTTCCCAAATTCAGCAAAGCAATAATATTTTCTGATTGGGCTATAGGAATAGAAGAGTATAAGTTGAATTTATCTCTAATGAGGAACGATTTGTTTTTCTTACATTTAGGAGTTTATTATGTTCAATCTTTGGTAAATTTGGATGGTTTTGTGGGATAGTCTAAAAATATAAAATAACTTTTTTAAGCCTTCATTGTAGAAATAGAAGTTGATATACAGGGATCCCTGGGTGGCGCAGCGGTTTGGCGCCTGCCTTTGGCCCAGGGCGCGATCCTGGAGACCCGGGATCGAATCCCACGTCGGGCTCCCGGTGCATGGAGCCTGCTTCTCCCTCTGCCTGTGTCTCTGTGCCTCTCTCTCTCTCTGTGACTATCATAAATAAATAAAAATTAAAAAAAAAAAAAGAAGTTGATATACATGCAGTTATATCTTTTTTTTTTTAATTTTTTTAATTTATTTATGATAGTCACAGAGAGAGAGAGAGGCAGAGACACAGGCAGAGGGAGAAGCAGGCTCCATGCACCGGGAGCCCGACGTGGGATTCGATCCCGGGTCTCCAGGATCGCGCCCTGGGCCAAAGGCAGGCGCCAAACCGCTGCGCCACCCAGGGATCCCCATACAGTTATATCTATGCTACCATTTACCATATGATTTCATTCTCCCACTATTTTTTTCTTCTCAAAATATGAAATTTAGCTTAGTATACCACATTTCATTGATTGAATTAACATAATTTTTTTGAGACACCAGGAAACAAAACTGACAAAAATCCTTTTTACCTAGAAAATAAGCAATAATTATAGCAAATAAGTAAATTATAAATTATTAGATGATAATTTCTTTGGGAAAAATAATGTAAGGTTAGGGGGATCGAGATAGTTGAATGGGTGACGGAACAGGTTACAATTATGCAGAGTAATCTGAGCAGTACTTATTAAAAGAAGATGCATCTGAGCAAAGACATCAAGGTGGTAAGGGAATTTCCATCCAGATATTTGGGGGCAAGCCTATACAAGGTAGAGGGAATAGTCTGTGCACAGGCTTTGAGGCAGGAGAACACCTGGTTTGTTTGAGGCATCACATATGATTGGAGTTGAGCCAGTGAAACAGAAATAAAATAGATTGGTTGACTTCCAGTCTCTGCTTCTAGTCATCCCAGGGACCACAGCCATTGTGCTTATCTAGTTTCTTTGATGGTAGAAATTCTTGTCTCTTAGCAGTAGTCTTCTATCTCTGCCGATGCCCTTGGCTCTGAGAAAGTTTTTTTAAAAATAGCCTCGGATTGAAAAGGCAAAACTCAAAATTTAGTCTTTGCCCCCAGACTTATCTTTTTGTTTGGTGGAGAATTCTTAACAATATTTAGAAAGGCCTACATTAGGCTTTTGCTTTTTTTTTTTTTTCCAAGTCTTCACTCCCTCTACATACACTTACTTTAACTTGATATACAGAATTTGACTTTTTCAATCCAGAAAATGTCCAAATTATTGTACCTTCAGTTTCAATTTGGCCTTAACAGAGCTGTTTTTACTTTCAAATATTTATTGATGGCAGGATTTACCGAAGACTAAAAAAATTCATCAACAAATACCAACATCTGGACTTTAACTTTCCCCAGTGTTACATATAACCTCCATAGGGACATGATCAGTGTCCTAAGTTACAATATTTGATAGTGTTTAACCTAAAACGACTGAAGTTGCTACAAAAAGTTTCACATTCCCTGTTTGGTCTTGTGGGGTCCCTACTAGTACTCTCTGACGATCCTACCTCTTAACTTTATATTACAGTTTCTCATTCCCAATATGAAGTTCTTAGTTTCAAGCAACAGGAACCAACTCAGGCTGATTTAAGCAGAAAGATAATGTATTAAAAAGGTATAAGATGGACAGCCTGGGTGGCTCAGCGATTTAGCACCGCCTCAAGCCCAGGGCCTGATCCTGGAGTCCCGGGATTGAGTTCTGTCGGGCTCCCTGCATGGAGCATGCTTCTCCCTCTGCCTGTGTCTCTGCCTCTCTCTGTGTGTCTCTCATGAATAAATAAATAAAATCTTAAAAAAAAAAAAAAGGTATAAGATGACATAAATAAACCCTACCATTTATGGTTAATCGTTTTTCAAAAAGATTGCCAAGATGGGGTGCCTGGGTGGCTCAGTGGTTGAGCATCTGCCTTGGGCTCAGGTCATGATTCTGGGGTCTGGGATTGAGTCCCACATTGGGCCCCCCACAGGGAGCCTGCTTCTCCCTCTGCCTATGTCTCTGCTTCTCTCTGTGCCTCTTATGAATAAATAAATAAATAAATAAAATCTTAAAAAAAAAAAAAAGCATGCCAAGACAATTCAATGGGAAAAGAATAGTCTTTCCAACAAATGGTACTAGGACAACTGGATGTCGACACGCAAAGACTGAAATTGGATCCCGTAATATTGTACACAGAAATTAACTCAAAATGAATTATAGACCTAAATGTAAGAGCTAAAACTGTAAAACTTGTAGAAGAAACATAGGAATAAATATTTATAGCTTTATATGTGACATTAGTTTTGTAGTTATTGGACTGCATTGAAGTTAAAAACCTTTGTGCTGTAAATAATGCCATCAAGAAAGTAAAAAGACAACACATAGAATATCCAGATGCTAGAGTCTAGAATATATAAAGAATTCTATGACTCTATAATGAGATTTCACATCATCCAATTTAAAAATGGGCAAAGAGGGGATCCCTGGGTGGCGCAGCGGTTTGGCGCCTGCCTTTGGCCCAGGGCGCGATCCTGGAGACCCGGGATCGAATCCCACATCGGGCTCCCAGTGCATGGAGCCTGCTTCTCCCTCTGCCTGTGTCTCTGCGCCTCTCTCTCTCTCTGTGACTATCATAAATAAATAAAAATTTAAAAAAAAAATGGGCAAAGAGTGGACACTTCTCTAAAGAAGATATAGAAATAGGGGCACCTGGGTGACTCGATTGGTTAAGCATCCTACTCTTGGTTTCAGCTCAAGACATGATCTTGTAGGTCGTGAGATTGAGCCCTGAGTTGGGTTCCATGCTCAGGGGGGAATCTGCTTGAAGATTCTCTCCCTCTGTCCCTCCCCCACTCTCTCTTCCTCTCTCTCTCTCAAATAAATAAATCTTAAAAAGAAAGATACAGAGGTAGCTAATAAACACATGAAAAGATGCTTAATATCATTAATCATTAGGGAGATGCAAATCAAAAACACAATTAGATACTACTTCACATCCACTAAGATGCCTATAATAAAAATATATGAAAAACAGTACGGTAGTTCTTCAAAATATATGAAAGCAGATACTCCTATTTGTATGCCAGCGTTCAGAGCAGCATTTTCAAAATAGCCAAAAGGTCTGAACAACAACAGATGGACAAATAAATAAAATAGAAAAAATGGATGGATGGATGGATAAATAAAATGTACTATATACATACAGTGGAATGAAATTCCTTAAAATGGACTGAATTTTGATACATGCTGCCATCTTGAAGGCAGACATTATGCTAAGTGGGCTAAGTGAAATAGCCAGATAACAAAAGGACAAATATTGTATGATTCTACTTACACGGGGTACTTAGAATAGTCAAATAATAGAAACTAAAGTAGAACAGTAGCTATCAGGGACTGGAGGAATGAAGGGATTATCTATTATTTAATAGATATTTTTTTTAAATATGATTTTTATTTTATTTTTATTTATGTATTTATTTTTTTTACTCATGAGAGACACAGAAAGAGAGAGAGAGAGAGAGGCAGAGACACAGGCAGAGGGAGAAGCAGGCTCCATGCCGGGAGCCCGATGTGGGACTCGATCCTGGGTTTCCAGGATTAGGCCCTGGGCTGCAGGCGGCGCTAAACCGCTGAGCCACCGGGGCTGCCCTTAATAGATATTATTATTTAATAGATACAGAGTTTCAGTAAGGGATGATAAAAAAATTCTTGAAATGGATTGTGGAGATAGCTGCACGACAGTGTGAATGCACTTAATGCCATTGAACTATATACTTTAAAATGGTTAAAATGGTATGGAACTGGTGAATCACTATATTGTATACCTGAAACTAATATACTGTGTGTTAACTACCCCAGAATTAAAATTTTTTAAAATTTAAATGGTTAAAATGGGAAATTTTGTAATATATTTTACCATAATGAAAACAAAAAAATATTTAGTAATGTTTTTCCAAGTATGTGGATACATTAGTATCCTTATACAATGCTGGTGGGAATATAAAATGGTACAATAACTTTGGAAAACAGACTGGCAGTTCCTCAAAAAGTTAAACACAAAATGGACAAAGGCCTTAGTATTTCTCCAAAGAAGATTAACACAAATGGCCAATAAACATATGAAAAGATGCTTGGCTTATATTTTTTTATGAGATGTCAGTCAGATGTGTCCATAAGAAGAGTTTGAGAAGAGGCTTAGGAAAACAAAGTTTATTATATTTACAGGTCCTACAGATAGAAGTCATGGCATCCCATGCAGGGCTATGTGGAAAAGCTACCAAGGTGGTTAGGGACAGAAGATAGGAGCAAGGGGAGGGGTTAGGCCAGAGTCTTTATTGGGGGTTTCCAAATGAAAGGCAAGACAGGGCAGGGTGAACAGTTTAGGATTGGCTAGTTTAACTTATTTTAGTAGTATATGGGCTTCCAGATGGTTGCACTTGCCTGACGCCTGATCCCAGGATGATTAAGTCAGAGGAATACTGTCTTTTGGGGTATAGGGACTAGATAGAGGAGTTTAGGCCCTGGGTTGCTTAGTATGTATATCAAAGACATACTTTGAGCTGGGTCCTTTGCTGTCTGTAAGAATTGGCGAGACCTGGAGGGGCAGTCTCTCTCCAGCCAGGAAATTGTTTTCTGGGAGGGTTTTTTTTTTTTTTTATGGTGTCAAAATATGATATGCAGGAATTAAAAACCATTAAAATGAAATGTTCAGTATCATTTGCATGAAATGCATACTGAAACCAGAAGATACCCCGTCACATTCATTAGGATGGCTATGTTTCAGAGAAAGAAAAGGAGGGTCACCTGGGTGGCTTAGTCAGTTAAGCATCCAACTCTTGATTTTGGCTCAAGACATGATCTCAAGGCCATGGAATTGAGCCCCACATTGGACTCCACGTGGAGTCTATTTGTCCCTCTCCCTCTGCTCCTCCCAAGCCCCCCTTCAGTTCTCTCTCTCAAATAAATAAATAAAATATTTTTAAAAAAATCTTTAAAGAAAATTACAGATGTTGGCGAGGATGTAAGAGAAATTAGAACCTCCATGCATGAATGGTGCGAACATAAAATGATGCAGTCACTTTTAATAGTTCATCAAAAAGTTAAACATAGAATTACCACATAACCTAGCAATTCCATTTCTAGGTATATATCCAGAAGGATTGAAAGGAAGGACTTTCAATTATTTGTAAGATTGGTGTACAGATTATTTGTACATTTGTATTTGTTCATAACAGCATTATTTGCAATAGCCAAAAGGTGGAAACAACCCAAACATCCATTGATGGATGAGTAGATAAACAGGTGGTGTATACATACAATGGAATATTATTCAGCTTTAAAAAGGAATGAAATTCTGATACCTACTCAAACTTCGATTTCAACTGAAAACATTATGCTAAGGGAAATAAGCCAAATACAAAAGGACAAATGTTATATGATTCTATTTGTGCTTAGATAGGATAGGCAAGTTCATAGAAATAGAAAGTAAAGCAGATTATCAGGGGTAGGCTATGATTCCATTTTCATTAAGTTCAAAGTTACTCTTACTGTCAGAAGACACGTTATGACTAGAGGGAGACATAAGATGGTGGGTCATTTTCTATTTCTTAATCTGTGTTCGTTCTGTAAAATTTCAAGAGCTGTTCAATCATAATTTGCACATTTTCCATAATATGTTGTACTTTAGTTAAATTTTACTTAAAATTGGGGGAAAAAAGATCTCTGGATTTCAAGGTTTTTTGTTTTTTTTTTTAACAACTGATAATTTATTTAAAAAGATTGATGCAGGCATGTACAATGGTGACTTCAACCCCTGGCTCAATACTGATGGAAGTAATCTGTTTGATAGTCTCAGAAGGATTGTGCAAATCAGTGAGTCACTCATGGATTCTCATCTAAAAATAATCCCAAATCTTAGAGCCTTCCCCACAAGTTTTTCTTACATGGATTCTTAGAGTCCTGGGGGCATCCGAACTGGTCCTTTCACTTTGAGATTTGTATCCTTTGTGCCTCTGACCAAGTTGGCCCATACCTTCTCCAGAGATTTTATGTTGCAGCTGATTAGAGTAATTCTAATTCTGTGAATAGCCACCTCTGGTTCCATGGGTGCCTTCCTGTGTCTTTAAAAGCCATGGCTGACTGCGCACAGCTTCCTGACCAACTTGTTCCTGGGAGAGCGACCAGTGGGGACTCAGGAGCAGGAGTGGGGTGCCCAGAGCTCTGCTGTAGCTGCCACCACGTCTTCCTCAAAAGAGAGGAGTTCAGTTTTTAAATGCTGAAAAGATAGCCATTTTCTCTTCATCTTGTAATCATCTAAAAACAATAACCATAACAAGCAGTGGAGACAAAGATCCTGTGTTTGACACTTGGAGAAATCTGCAGGCCCAAACAAGAAGACACAGAGGAAGAGCATCAAGTGCAATGAAGAGCAAATAGAAATGAGAAGACACATTGAGGATGATCAAGTGCAGTGAAGGTCAAGTAAAGGTGACAGGACCTCCAGTGTGGGTACATTACGGAAGAACACAGGTTTCCACAGAATTGGCAAGCTCAAGGGCAAAACCAACAGTTTCTTGTCTGTAACAAGAACAGTACATAGCCAAGTGCCAGTACTCCCTAGATGGGATTTGACGTGAAATATCATGAAGCAGGGAGGGAAGAGACTGAACACAGTGTGTATAAGCCATTTTTGTACAGTGCTGTCTGTTGTGAAGTGGGTTGAAGGAAAGAGTCAGCAATCATCTTGGTTAGTTGTTGAGAAATGAAGGTAGAAAACCCAGTTCTCGGGACACTCGGATGACTCGTGGTTGGGCGCCTGCCTTTGGCTCAGGTCAGATCCTGGGATCCAGGATCGAGTCCTGCATCGGGCTCCCTGCAAGGAGCCTGCTTCTCCCTCTGCCTGTGTCTCTACCTCTCTCTCTCTCAGTCTGTGTCTCATGAATAAATAAATAAATCTTAAAAAAAAAAAAAAAAAAACAACAACCAGTTCTCCTATACAACCTAAAGAGAATTGCTACCAAGCTATAATGTGACCCTGGGGCTTCCCCAGTATGAACCTCTTGTAAATATTTGACATATAAACAACTCCTCTCTTTCAAAAATGAGTAATAAATCAAAAAGGAATACATATCAGGAAAATTTGACCAGCATATAGCCATGAATTTTTTTAATTAATGAAGTAATCATCTATTAATAATTATTATTAATGGCACACCTAGCTTGCTTAGTGCAGTGTGAGACTTGACCTTAGGGGTCATGAGTTTAAGACCCATGTTGGGCACAGAGCCTACTTTTAAAAATTATTAATAATTATACTGAAGGGGATAATGAAGCAGGGACAAGTATTTGTTAATTTCAGGGTTTTTTTTTTAAGATTTTATTTATTAATGAGAGACACAGAGAGAGGCAGAGACACAGGCTCTGTGGGGAGCCTGATGCAGAACTCAATCCTAGGACCCCAGGATCACGACCTGGGACAAAGGCAAATGCTCAACTGCTGAGCTACTCAGGCATCCCTGTTTCAATTTTTATATAGAGATAAGATTTATCTCCCACCAAGACTCATGAGGTGAGGCAATTAATAAATGTGGAAAAGACATTCAAATACTGGGCAGCCAAATAGAGCATAGATGCCAGGGCGTGATCCCGGGGTGCTGGGATTGAGTCCTTCATCAGGCTCTCTTCATGGAGCCTGCTTCTCCCTCTGCCTGTGTGTCTGCCTCTGAGTGTGTGTGTGTGTGTGTGTGTCTGTCTGTCTGTCTTTCTGTGTCTCTCATGAATAATTAATTAATTAATTAATTTTGGGGGAACAAACAACTTTTAACATTATCCTTCTGCCTCAATACTGATTCCTAGCTCTTAAATCTAGTTTAACTGAACATCTTAACAGAGTGAAGATGTGACATACCACCTTATTCTTTTTTTTTTTTTTTTTTTATTTATTTATTTATGATAGTCACAGAGAGAGAGAGAGGCAGAGACACAGGGAGAAGCAGGCTCCATGCACCGGGAGCCCGATGTGGGACTCGATCCCGGGTCTCCAGGATCGCGCCCTGGGCCAAAGGCAGGCGCCAAACCGCTGCGCCACCCAGGGATCCCCATACCACCTTATTCTTAATCTCAGTTTTTCTTTGTAGGGCTTCTACTCTACAGGGAATGTCATTGTCTTCACTTAGCTTTCCTTTTTCATCATGACCTTTTTTTTAAAATTTTTTATTTATTTATGATAGTCACAGAGAGAGAGAGAGAGAGAGAGAAAGAGGCAGAGACACAGGCAGAGGGAGAAGCAGGCTCCATGCACCGGGAGCCCGATGTGGGATTCGATCCCGGGTCTCCAGGATCGCGCCCTGGGCCAAAGGCAGGCGCCAAACTGCTGCGCCACCCAGGGATCCCCCATGACCATTTTTAAAAAGGAAAATGAAGCAAAGCACTTATATCTATAATTTGATTTTTCTAGAATGATCTTCCAGACAAGAAAGAAAATATTGTGATTAGAGGTCTTGGAAAATGTATTCTTCTTTCTCTTACTTAAGTTTTGCTAATATTGGAGCCAGGGAGAATTTCTTAGATAGTCTACCATTTTTTTTTTCTTTGCCACCTGTCACCAGTTGGTTCCTTTTTGAACATTTCAAAATGCAATTATGCAAAAGAGAATACTTTTTTTTTGTTAAGCTATCTAATTTGTTTTTAAGATTCATGAGACACAGAGAGGCAGAAACATAGGCAGAGGGAGAAGCAGGCCCTACTAGGAGCCTGATTCAAGACATGATTCCAGGACCCCAGGATCATGACCTGAGCCAAAGGCAGACGCTCAACCACTGAGCCACCCAGGCATCCCCTATCTAATGTTTTTATCAAATAATAATTTTAAATTCTTAAGTTCTTTTATTTCTAGGAGTAGGATTGAATAGAATGATAGAATGAATGACAACATTCTATAAAGTAATACCATATTTAGCCCTGAGGGTTCAGTTGGTTCAAATCAGGAAGTCCCATTAGAGTTATTTTTTTTCTTTCTCTCTGTGTTCAATCTTTACAGTAAGTTGGCCTCAGAAACTATTCTCAGTCCTTTATCTATAAAAGTGGAGACCACTGTGAAAGGATCTCATTTATTCCTTTTTTCATCCAACTGTTCATTTGTTCCTATATTTAGGATATAAAGATGATTGACTCTCTCTCCAAGAAATATGGTGAAGATAGAACTGTAATTAGCTATAATTTAGTGTGATAACTGCCATAAAGTAAGGGACTTAGGATGCCACGAAGGCACAGTATTGACTGTACTTGTATGTATTAACTATCTTTCAGTGTTCTGAAAATTCAGTTTGGTACCATTACCTTTGAATGGAAATGATTTTACATTTTTGTCTGAATAAGTGTCTTGTGGTCAAATGTTATGATTTCTTTTTTTTTTTTTTTTTTTTTTTTTTTTCAAATGTTATGATTTCTTAATCATCCTGCAAGCTTAACTTTTTTCCCAGGAAATCAAAGTCTTAATGCTAAATTTGCTGTATTTATACTACTTTATATAATAGAAATAGGTTCCTGTTTCAGTTATTACACTTTGCCAATTCAATTCACATTCCAATCCACCTTATCAAACTTCACTTAAGAATCAATACACTGAAACATGTCTTTTTCTTAAAAACATTGTTAGAGTAGAAAATCATGCTTCTTTTTTTTTTTTTAAGATTTTATTTATTGGGATGCCTGGGTGGCTCAGCAGTTTGGCGCCTGCCTTCGACCCAGGGGGTGATCCTGGAAACCTGGGATCGAGACCCACGTCGGGCTCCCTGCATGGAGCCTACTTCTTTCTCTCTGCCTCTCTTTCTGCCTGTGTCTCTGCCTCTCCCTCTGTATCTCTCATGAATAAATAAATAAAATCTTAAAAAAAAATTATTTATTTATTCATGAGAGACACACAGAGAGAGGCAGACACAGGCAGAGGGAGAAGCAGGCTCCCTGAGGGGAACCCCATGCGGGACTTGATCCTAGGACCCCAGGATCATGACCTGAGCCAAGGGCAGAAGCTCAGCCACTGAGCCACCCAAGTGCCCCAGAAGATCATGCTTCTGAGATGATTAATTTTTTTCTTGATATAGAATATATTAATAACATTTATCTAGTTGTTTCTAGGCAGCACAAGACCATGAAGCTCTACAAAAACCCAATCTGAGATTTGCAAAGCTGCCAAAATATTTTAAGACAAATGAGAATCTGTAAACATACATGTTATCAACTGGTTCATATTTGTGTTTTAGAGATAATAAATTTCTAATAAGCCACAAGAGCCCAGTGGGAATAAGGATGTAAATTTCAAAATCTGGATTCCTTCCTGTATTATCATATCTGGCTGGAATTGTGTTTTTTCTGAATGTGAAAATAGCAAGTCATAATTTCTCAAGAGGGATACTTATTACATTATTAAAAACAATGAATTACATTACAGGATAAATAACAGCAGGCCAAACATAGACCAATGATGAAAGTTTGCCATCGACTAAGGATTATGATTAATCCAGTTTTGTTCATTTGACTGGAATTAGAAAGAGAAAAGGAAGAAAAGAAAAAAGGAATGGTGGATTATATTATAGAGTTTACAGTGGGTTTACAGAAAGAAGGAGGAATAAATTAGATTTGAGTTTACAGTGAAATTTGAATTCACAACCAGGGGTTGTGAGACTAATCTTTTAACCTTTGTGTACACACACATACACACACACATTATGAAGAAAATAATAAGCAAAAGCAACACCTAAAGTCAGCAGTGCCTGATATAGTGCTTAGCACATAATATGGTCATTATTAGTACGTGTTTCTGGAACTTGTTTAAAATTCTCTTGTTTTGAAAGAAGGTTTTGAGTTAAAGCAGGGATTGGTCTGCCATCTGCCTTTGTAAATAAAGTTTTGTCATAGCTAACTATGTTCATTTATTTATATATTGTCTATGTCCATTTCTGCACTACAGCTACAAAATTGAGTAGTTAGGAAGGTAACTGTATGGCTCACAAACCCTAAAGTATGTACCCACTAACCTTTTACAGAGTAGTATGCCAACCCCTGAGTGTAATCCTCAGTTTCAGCCCGTACACAAAATGTGTATTTTTTATAATCCAATGAGCTTTGTAAAGTTCATATAGTTGTCATGTTGAAAAATGTTTTGATGCCCTGATTTTCCCTACCTTTTTCGTACTTAGAGAAAAATTTGAAGAACATCTTCTACCTTTAACATAGATTCAGTACTTAACATTTTGCCATAGTTGCTTCATCTACTCCTCTCTCTCCATATACATGTACACAGATACTTTTTTTTTTTTTTGCTGCTGCTGCTGTTGAATTATTTGAAAGTTACAGATATTGTGCTCCTTCAGCATACTGTTCTAGAAATAAGAGCATTCTTCTACATAACCCATGGTTTTAAAATTTAAAGAACATATATGGGCTTTTTGTTGTGTGTAAGGAGCAATACAAATACAGCTATCTTTTCTATAGTACATTGTTCATCTCTGTGTTCCCAGTTATAAACTGTAGAAATTCTAAGTATTATGCCTTAGTTATCTGTTGCTTACTTGTAGTAGCCTGAAAATGAATGGCCCCTAAAGATTTCCATGTCCTAATATCTGAAATCTGAATATGTTACCTTACACAGCAAAGGGGACTTTGCAGATATAATTAAGGAACTAAAAGTGTATCCTGTATTATATGATGGTCTCAGTGTAATCACAAGGGTCCTCCTAAGACGGAGGCAGGAGAGTTCAAAGCAAAGAAGGTGATAATCAGTGAAACAAATGTGACAGTGCCATAACTGCTCACATTGAAGATGCCAAGGCTGAGAATTTTCACACCTAATTTCAAAACTATCAACTCCTGGCTTTTTTTTTAAACAAAAACAAAAACAATCCTTTCCTCATTTTCTCTCTTGTCTTGCATTTTATTATAATCATCAAGAAAAACTTGGCCACCTTCAACACTTTGCTTGGAAATCTCCTTAGCTGGACCATCCAGTTCATTTGCCTCATTTTCTACTTTGTGTATAACTGCAAGTGACAGGGTTGCTGAACTTTCTATTATGATGACATAACAAAGATCCCCCTACCTCCAAAGCAGGCTCCTGTGTGTGTGACTCTCATAAAAAAATAAAAAAATAAAAAATTAAAAAATTAAAAATAAATTTGTGGAGCTCAAAAAAGAAATAAATAAAAAATAAATATCTGGAGCTCACATTTTTATATGTATTTCTTTTTTTAAACGATTTTATTTATTTATTCATGAGAGACAGAGGGAGAGAGAGGCAGAGACACAGGCAGAGGGAGAAGCAGGCTCCATGCAGGGAGCCCAATGTGGGACTGGATCCTGGGAATCCAGGATCACGCACTGGGCGGAAGGTAGGCGCTAAACTGCTGAGCCACCCAGGGATCCCCCATATGTATTTCTTTTAGACTTTATTAAGTGCTTTTCTTTGAGTGAATCAAAAGCAGTACAGTAACACAGACCTGGAAGGCCTGCTAGAGAGGGTGAAGGTGGAAGTGAGAAGGCAATCCCTGTTTGATACATAGGCTTTGAGAAACTGCCTTCAAACTCACAAAGTATTGGAGCTTAGAGGGGAGTGATTTAAAACCTCTTAGTCTTTCCTTGTACCTCCAGTCTCTTGCAAATAATTAACAGTAAAGCTGAAGATTATGAGAATTAATGTCTCTCCTATCTTTTTTTTTTTTTATCTTTTTCCTTGTATAACATAGAATTTCTTTTCCAGTAGTGGTATGTTCCTCTATTTAGCAATTCCATAAATAGTGGTTTTCACCCTCCAGACACAGGTTACCTACCTGGACTTCAGAGCATGTGCATACTATGGGTATACCTTCATACATGGAGAAAGAACACTGACCAAAAATCAGCCAGCTGAGGAAGCACACCTGTAATTAGCCTCAATCTTCATATACAGAACTGCAGTCATTTTTTTGTGCTTCACAGCCAAGATGCTCAGGATATTTGCAGAACTTCTCAAACACGAAAGAGAGAAACCAAAAGAAAGAGAAGAGAGGATCTCAGAGGAAATAAAAACAATGTAATGAGCAAAAGAAAACATAAATGAATAATAATTAATGTTCTTGTAGAAATAAGATGAAGGAATAAGAAGATTTTTTTTTTTAAACAACAGAAACAGAATTTAAAAATTTGGAAACTAAAAAATAGCTGAAATTTAAAATCGGTAATAAAAGAATTAGAAAAATAAAGTTGAAAATCTCTTAGAAAAAAAAAAAAAAAAAAGAAAATCTCTTAGAAAGTAGAACAAAAGGACCAATAGATGACCTGGAGAGAAAAAAGAAATGAAAGGCATTATTCAGGTAGTCTAGCATTTGACTAATTGGAGAGCAAGAAAGTGATGAAGACATTATTAAAGTTGTAATATAAAGACATTTCCAGGAACAGAAGGACGTGCGTCTCCAGTGCCAGTGAGTGAAGAAAACAAGCCTCATCAAGACACATTATCATAAAAATTATAGAACACTAGGAATAAAAAGAAAATTCTTAAAGCTTCTAGAGTGAAAACAAAGGTCACATAGGAAGGATCAGGAATTAGAATGATATAAGCCTTGTCAACCCAAACATGGAAAACTAGAAGATAGTGGCCCACTGCCATCATATCAAAGAGGAATTATTTATCTAGAATTATATAACCAGATAAACTTTCAGTCAAGTATTAGGATAAAATAAAGGCATTTTCAGACATGCACAATCACAAAAGAGTTGCCTTTTATTTAAACATTTATTTATTTTAAAGAGAGAAGTAGAGGAGGAGCAGAGGTAGAGAGAATCTCAAGCAGACTCCCCAGTGAGCACAGAGACCGATACAGGACTCCATCTTACGACCCTGACACTAAGATCTAAACACCCCCAAAGATTTGCTTCTTATACACCCTTTCTTAGCAGCTGCTGAAGAATGTACCAAAGAGGAAGGATTAACCAAGTAAATGGAAGACCTAGGCAAGGAAATGGGAATGAAAACCAGACAGGTATGGAGAATGTGCAGAATGGCAGCAAAGGAAAATCCCAAGACAGCACCTGAGCAGGAAGGAGACCCAAAGAACAAGCAGTTCAGATGGAAGTAAACAGAGGATTTCAGGAAGGATGTTTTGGGAAAGGGGGGAAAAATGGAAGAGGGGGATGTAAATGCCAAGAATCATAGACTACCTAGAGCAGAAATCTCCCACAGAAGTCAGTACTGTTAGGAATGTATAAACTGGGGACACCTGGGTGGCTCAGTCGGTTATGCATCTGCCTTCAGCTCAGGTTATGATCCCAGGTTCCTTGGGATCAAGCCCCATGTTGGGCTCCCTGCTTAGCGAGGAGCCTGCTTCTCCCTCTCCTACCCGCTCATGCTCTCTCGCTGTCTCTCTCTTTCTCTCTCAAATATATAAAATCTTTAAAAGGAAAAAAAAAAAGTACTGCATAAACTGTAAATGATGAATTTCCAGTGGCTCAGTGAGAGTTAAAAAGATCGAGTTAAAATCACATAGTTGTAGGGAGCCCCCCAAATTCTCATGAATTTTACCTCCAGGAGGCCCACAAGCTTCTCAGGGTGAAGATCAAGAAAAATCCCCTGGTACTCTGACAGAGGGAAGGGAAAAGTAACCATTTTGAAATAAGCTTGGGATACTCTCTAGCAACAGCTTATCTTCAAAGTAGGCTCTTAACAAAGCCTAAAGGACTTAGGGGAAGGGAACTACCCAACTGTAGTCACTCCAGTTCTTCTGTCTTACCTAAAGGAGTGAGAGGAGAAACTGAGAAGATCTTGTAACGGTTACAACCCAGGGACACAGACTCAGTAAAATACTGAGATATAATTATGGGATTATAGAACACTTTCTCCTCCACCCCCCAAATGCACATGCCCTACACCACACCAATCAGACTTTTGTATAATAACAGTGGATTACTACTAAAAGAACTACAATGTTCAATGTTCTTTATTTTTTAAAGAAGTCTGTAGGGAAACCCCAGAACAACAAGGAGTACAAAAACAAGGACACTTGAAAATTTTAGCCTCTGGTGTGTACAGTTCCAACAAAAACTAAACACAGGCTCATTCCTAGCCAGATAAACATAAAACCTTACACTAAAGGTCCCATTTACTCAGTACATCATGTCCCCTTCTAACAAAAAAGCTACAAGATGTGCTAAAAGACAAAAAACAATTGGAAGAGACAATGGAAAGTATTTAAACTGGATTAATATATGCCAGAAATTTTGGAATTAGCACACTGGGAATTTAAAATAACCATGATGGATATGCTAAGGATTTTGATGGGAAAAGTGGGATAACATGCAAGAACACCTGGGTAATGTAAGCATTGAGATGGAACTAAGAATCAAAAGGAAATAATAGGGCAGTCCCAGTGGCACAGCGGTTTAGGCTGCTTGCAGTCTGGGGTGTGATACTAGAGACCCGGGATCGACATGTCAGGCTTCTTGTATGGAGCCTGCTTCTTCCTCTGCCTGTGTCTCTGCCTCTCTCTCTCTCTCTCTCTCTCTCTGTCTCTCTGTCTCTATGAATAAATAAACAAAAAAATCTTTAAAAAAAAAAAAAAGGAAATAATAGTGGGGCGCCTGGGCGTCTCAGGGGGTTAAACATCTGCCTTCAGCTCAGTTCATGATCCTGATGTCCTGGGATTGAGCCCTGCATCAGTCTCCCTGCTCAGCAGGGAGTCTCCTCTCCCTCTGCCACTCCCCCTGCTTGTGCTCACACTCACACAGACACACTCTTTCTGTGTCAAATAAGTAAAATCCTTATTTTAAAAAATGCTAAAAGTCAAAGTCACTGTAATGAAATGAAGTCTACTGATGGGCTCATCAGTAGACTGGACACAGCCCAGAAAAAAAATCAGTGAGCTTGCAAAACTGCAATTTGAAGAAAAAAATGAACAAAAGATAGAACAAATTACGAACTGTGCAGTATATTAAAAGGTGTGGGGTTATAAAAGGTGTAATATATATACATAATGAGAATGCCAGAAGGCAAAGAAAGAAAGAAACAAACAAACAAACAAAAAAAAAAACATTTAAAGTAGTAATGGAAAAAAAAAAAAAGTAGTAATGGCTGGGAATTTTCCAAAATTAATAACATATCCAGAAAACTCAGAAAACACCAAGCAGGATAAATGCCAAAAATTCTACCCCTACGCATTTTAAATGTTGAAAGAAAAAAAATCCACCAATTTCAGCCCTGTAACCAGCAAAATTATTCTTCAAAACTAAAGAAGTAATACATTCTCAGATAAACAAAATTGAAAGACTTTATCACCAATGGCCTACCTTGTAAGAGTTCTTCAGAGGGAAGGAAAATAATATAAGTCAGAATCTCAGATCTCTATAAAAGAAGAGAAGGAATAAATGAAGGTAAAGCAAAATCTTTAATTTTCTCATTAATTGACCTAGCAGATAACATTGTACTTAAAATAATAGCAATAAAATAGTCAGTGATTATAACTTACAGATAAATGAAATGAATGACAGCAGTATAATAAGTGATGGGAGGGACGAACTGGAGGTACTCTTATTACCCTGCACTACTTGTGAGGTAGTATAGTACCATTTGAAAGGAGACTTAGATTAGCTGTAAGTACATATTGCAAATCCTGGGACAACCATTGAAGACATTTAAAAAAAGAAGTATAATGACATGCTTAGAAAATGGAATCATAAAATGCTGAATCAAAACTAGAGAAAGCAAAAAAGAGTAGAAGAAAACAAAGCACAAGGGCAACAAATAGAAAATAGTTACAAATATCATAGGTATTAAGCTAGTTGTGTCGGTATCACATTAAATGCGAATAATCTAAATACACCAACTAGAAGACAGACACTACCAGAGTGCATTAGAACACAAAACCCAACTGTATGCTATCTACAAGTTACTCCACACGTGATATTGTGATATAAGAACTATATATTCAGTCCCTAGTTCCTGGCACAGAGCTCTTAAAGCCCTTATCATTTCTAAGTGATAAGGGTGTGAGGAACATCTTTTGTTATTCACAGTAAGCCCCTTTCAAGCATACCTGAGTTTATATTAATGAGTTATTTTGTGAGCCCCTGACTAGCTTCAGGATGGGAACTGGTTGCCAGAGGAATGAACCATGTGCTTGGAGATTTGGAATTTCCAGTCCTACCCTCTCTAAATCCAGGGAGGAAAGGGGCTGGCTGCCAACTGAGTTGATCAACTGGCCAATGATTTAATTGATTGTGCCTAAATAATGGAAATTCCATAAAACTCTAAAGAGAAATGAAGGACTTTAGACAGCTACCAGGTTGGTGAACACATCCATATGCTTGGGAGAGTGGTATACCCCATACTCCACAGAGACAGAAGCTCCTGTACTTAAGACCCTTTCAGACCTCATCTTACACACCTCTTCATCTCACTGTTTGTTTGTACCCTGTATAATAAGCCAGTAGTCATAAATGAAGTGTTTCTCTGAGTTCTGTGAACTATTGGAGCAAATTATTGAAACTGAGGAGGTGACTGTGGGAAACACTATACAGGAGGCCTGGACTTGCACATGGCTTCTAAAGTGGAGGGAGTCTTGTGGGACTGAGCCCTTTACCTGTGGAGATCTGTGCTAACTCTTGGAAGTTAGTGTTAGAATTTCTTGGTGTAAGGAAAAACCTGCATATTTGATAGCAGAAGGGCTGTGCATAGAGAAAATAGTATTCTTTTAACAGGAGATTTTAGATATAAAGACATAGCTTAAAAGCAAAGGGATGAATAAAGATATACCATGATAACTAATAAAAGAAAATTGGAGGACCTTTCAGACAAAGTAAAAGGCGCTGTTAAGGGAAGAAGGAGACGAGCCACAGACTGGGAAAAAAAATCTTTGCAAAACACATATCTGATAAAGGACTGGCATACAAAATATACAGATTCCTAAAATTCAAAATTTAGAAGCGATTCAGTTAAAAAGCAAAAGATCTTAACAGACGAGGATGTAGAGCAATAGGAACTCTCATACATTGCTTTGCAGGAATGCAAAATGGTACAGCCACTTGCAACATAGCTTGGCAGTTTCTCATAAAACTAAACCTATTCTTAGCATATGATCCAGCAATCAGATTCCTTGGTATTATCCAGATAAGTTGAAAACTTATAGTCACACAAAATCTGTGCACAATGTTTCTAGCAACTTTATTCATAATTGCAAAACTTGTAAGCAACCAAGACCGCCTTCAGTAGGTGAGTGGATAAACTGCCAAATATCCAGACAACAGAACATTACTCAGTGATTAAAATAAATGAGTTATCAAGCCACAAAAGGACATGGAGGAACCTTAAATGCATATTACCAAGTGAAAGAAGTCAATCTGAAAAGGCCACAGTACTGTATGATTTCAACTTTATGACATTGTGTAAAAGGCAAAACTAGAGATAGTAAAAAGATTGGAGGAAAATAGGGAGGGATAAATAAGTGGAACACCAGATTTTTAGGATAATGGAACTATTCTGTATTTATTGTAATAGTGAATACATGTCATTGTGCATTCATTAAAACCCATAGAAAGTACAACATAAAGAGTGAAGCCTAGTGCAAACTAAAGACTTTAATTAATAACAGTCTATCACTGCTAGTTCATTGATTATAACAAATGTAATGCAAGATTTTAATAGGGGGAATGGTAGAAGAGGGAGAGGATATATATGGAGATTGTGCTTTCTGCTCAGTTTTTCTGTAAACCTAAAACTGTTCTAAAAACGAGTCTACTAATTAAAAAAATATATGAGGCTATTAACTCCAGCTAAAATAACAACGAATAAGTTGTGTAAAAATAATGTAAATATGTAATGTTTATATTATAATAATGGGAACTTACAGAATGTGACTTAAGCAGAAATTATGTAATTTTTGAGAGCATAGAAGAAGGGAAGTGTTGCAGACCTAATATCCTCCTCTCTCATAATAGAAAGTCTGTGTAACAGCAATGAACATCCATGCTCCTGTCTGAAGGTGTTTCCTTCCCTTGAGTACCCAAGTCCATCTTCCTCCGTATCCTACATCATTAGATTTTGCTCTCCAGGGATCCCTGGGTGGCGCAGCAGTTTGGCGCCTGCCTTTGGCCCAGGGCACGATCCCGGAGACCTGGATCGAATCCCACATCGGGTTCCCGGTGCATGGAGCCTGCTTCTCCCTCTGCCTGTGTCTCTGCCTCTCTCTCTCTCTCTGTGTGTGACTATCATAAATAAATAAAAATTAAAAAAAAAAAAAAAAGATTTTGCTCTCCAGCCAGATATTTCCCATCAACAAACAAATACAAATACACCCTTAGTTCTTCGATCTTAACATGCACACTATGCACATCCATACTTCTTAATTCCAGTTGCCCTGATACTGCCGTTCATTTCCTTGCTTCCCTTTATGTCAACACTGAAATTTTCTGTACTCTTTCTCCAATTCCTCTCCATTCTCTATCTTACATCCACTTCATTCAGAATTTTACAGCTACCATTCTTTTTAATTTGCTATTGTCAAATTGACGGTGACCTTCTGACCTTCGTGTTGCTGTATTGAGTGGTCAATTATCATCTTAGCTTCCAGCCTCTTAATACTATTGGTTACCACCTCCTTGATAGGTTTCTTTCACTTGGTTTTAAGGAACACCACTTTCTCAATTTTCCTTCTGTGTCACTGGTAGCTTCTTTTCTGTCTTTGCTGTTTCTTTCTCTACTCCCTGATCTCTTAATGTTAAAATGCCCCAATATCTCAGTCTTAAGTCCTCTGCTGTCCTGTCTCTACCCTGAGCCCTGGGTTATCTTATCAGGTGTCAGAGCTTTAAATAGCATCTGTTAGTTTATGATTCTCGAATTTATATATCCCAATGCAGACTTCTATGAATTCCAGATTTGTATTTCCAATTGGTGATTTGACATTTTCATTTATTGTCTCATAGATACCGCAAGCTTAACATATACAAAACTGAACTATTGATCTTCCACCCGAAAATATGCGGTAGCCAGAACATTTCCCAACTCAGTTAATAGCAACTCCGTATTTCCACTTGGCAGTTGCTTAGGCCAGAAACCTTGGAATTATCTGGACTCCCCTTTCTCTGCTCTCTCACACCCCACATCCAGTTTATGTAATTAGATGTAATTGGAAAAATAAAGATCCACAAACTTAGCACTTCTCACCACCTCCTTGCTATTCAGTCTCGTCTGGATTACTGCTGTAACCTCCCTACTTCTAACTTGGCCCTCTACAATGTAAACAGAGCAATCCGGATGATCCTTTTAAAATGCAGGTGCACCTCTTCCCCCGAGCAGCCTGAGGTGACTTCCGAAAATGGTTCGCTTCTCTCTGGACCCAGAAAACCCTACAAAATCATGCAAATCGAGAGGTTCAAATCTTCGTGTTCACTTTAAGAACACACATGAAACTGCCCAGGCCATCAAGGGTATGCATATCCAAAAAAGCCACCAGATATCTGAAAGATGGCACTTTGCAGAAGCAGTGTATGCCATTCTGCCGCTACAATGGAAGAGTTGGTAGGGGTGCACAGGCCAAACAGTGGGGCTAGACATAGAGTCGGTGGCACAAGAAGAGTCCTGAATTTTTACTGCACATGCTTAAAAATGCAGAGAGTAATGCTGAACTTAAGGGTTTAGATGTAGATTCTCTGGTCATTGAGCACATCCAGGTGAACAAAGCTCCCAAGATGCAACGGAGAATTTACAGGGCTCATGGCTGGATTAACCAGTACATGAGCTCTTCCTGCCACATCGAGATGATTCTTACTGAAAAAGAGCAGATTGTTCCTAAACCAGAAGAGGAGGGCAGCCCGGGTGGCTCAGCAGTTTAGTGCCACCTTCAGCCCAGGGCGTGATCCTGGAGACCTGGGATCAAGTCCCATGTCAGGCTCCCTGCATGGAGCCTGCTTCTCCCTCTGCCTGTGACTCTGCCCCTCTCTCTCTCTCTCTCTCTCTCTCTCTCTCTCTGTCTCTCATGAATAAATAAATCTAAAAATCTTTAAAAAAAAAAAAAAAAGAAAGAAAGGCAGCCCGGGTGGCTCAGCGGTCTAGCGCCACCTTCAGCCCAGGGCCTGATCCTGGAGACCCAGGTTCGAGTCCATGTTGGGCTCCCTGCGGGGAGCCTGCTTCTCCCTCTGCCTCTGTCTCTCTGTGTCTTTCATGAATAAATAAAATCTTTTTTAAAATAAATAAATAGATAAACCAGAAGAGGAGGTTGCACAGAAGAAAAAGTATCCCAGAAGAAACTGAAGAAACAAAAAAAAAAAAGAAAAAAGAAAAAAAAAAGAAACTGAAGAAACAAAAACTTATGGCCCGGGAGTAAATTCTGCATAGAATAAATGTAAATAAAAATTAAAAGTAAATGCAGGTGCACTCATGGTACCTTTTTGCTCTCTATTTTATGACATTGGACAAAATCCTGAATTTCTCTGTGCCCTAGTTGTTTCATCTGTAAAATAGGAATAAATAATAGCTCCCTTCAGAGAGTGTGGGATTCGGTGAGATAAAATAGAGGAAGCATGCACTTACCACCAACCTGAGATGATACTGTTTACCCACTGTTCTTATTATTTTTATTTCCCAATACACCCTCCAAATCAGGAGCCTACTTTTGTCTCCTCATCATGCCTTGAGGGCTTGAGGTGAAAAGGTTCTGTAGGAATGTTTGGATTCTGAGTGCCTAGCGCACTGCTGTCAAGCACAATCCTCAATCCGTTAGTACCAGAGAATAGCATGTCCAGAAAAACTATTCATCTAACCAAAGGAAATTCCATTCCTAACTTTGCTATTTTTTTTTTAACTTTGCTATTTTTATAAGCAACGTAGTGCTTGGCATCTTGCACTAAATAGGAATTGCTTCGTTACTAAAAGTGTTCTTTTTGTCAGTGCCATAGTTTCTATCCTTTGAAGCATTTGTGCCCTAAAGAATAATGAAAGGAGACAGATTCCCACTTACTTTTTGATCAAGCCTTTTATCTGATGTCTTATCCTGACCCCTTTTTGGTTTTTTACTAAACTTGAGACATCATATAATTAGGGATGTTTTTGCCCCTTCACGTAAGCCTTACCTCTCTGGAACTGTCGGTTCCTGGAAGACACTTACAATGTTTTCCTGTTCCCACTCATGTTTTCTGTCATGCCTTGCTGGTTTTTACAGTGAACTGAGAAGAGGGAATATTTAACCATAAGATTTGCTAATGGTAATAAAATACAGGACAGTGCTGGGTGGGGCCTTCTGGGCCTCACTCTGCCACTAACTAGCTATGTAACCCCCTGGACTTTCACTGAACCTTCTGCTTCAATTCTAGCAGAAGAGGGTAGCTGAAACAGAGGAGAGTCAATTTCTGAGTCAGGATATGAGGAATATAAGAAAAATTGCTTGGGGACCAAACCACTAACTGGAAAAGGGACTAGGGCAAAGCAGCCTTGTTCTGGTTCAGTAGTGCTGCCAGGGCACGGGATCCTAACTAAACCTGGGTAACGTATGGCCCCAGGGGATTTGAAGGTAAGGGTTGAGACATAGTTCCATGAATAGAGGGAGGAGAAGGAAAGACACTTGAGAATCTGGTAGGAAAGAGAAAAAAAAGAAGAAAGAAAGAGAAAGGGAAGTAAGGAGAAAGAAGGAAAGAAGAAAGAAAGAGAGAGAAAGAAAGAAAGAAAGGAAGAAAGAAAGAAAGAAAGAAAGAAAGAAAGAAAGAAAGAAAGAAAGAAAGAAAAGAAAAAGAAAGAAAGAAAGAAAGAGAAAGAAAGAAAGAAAGAAAGAAAGAAAGAAAGAAAGAAAGAAAGAAAGAAAGAAAGAAAGACATCCTATTGGCTTGAGCCTCTGTGCAAGATATAGTGTCTGCTTGCAGACAGGCATAGTAGAAGTCAGAATTAACATGATACACAGCTCTAGGGGCTTAGATACTTCTACATCTGAAACCTGGAAGAGTAATACAATGCTATATGTCAGTAAAATAGGGATGGGAAGGGCACAATGCTGGAAGCTGGAACCGTCTATGGGCTACCCTACTGTGTTAGGGTAGAACAAAGAGGATTCTTACACGCAGATTCTCCAGGGAGCAGCTAGGCCAGACCCCCCATGACCTGGGATTATTTGAAGGTGTGAAAGAGATTATTTGAAGGTGTGAAAGAGAGGTGTCAAAGATATTGAAGGTAGTTTTTGAAACAGCTTTAATTTAGGCTTCTTAAAGACTATAAAGAATGGAGCAAGTTTTAGAAATTGCAGAGAAAGAGATGTGCAAAAAGTACGTTCATCCTCTGAGTTTCAGAGGGAATGCTGCTACTTTTAGAAATGGATCATCATCCATTTAGGATGATCCTTTAGGTCTGTGGGCCTTAGGATTCACCATTTAGATTCATTTTTTGCTTGGAGGGATTACTCTGTGACTCTCTTCCCAGTAGCCATATGTAGTTTCTTACCATACTTTCTCAAGTTTAGCAATTATCAAACTTTGGTTAATGGAGACCTTCTTTACTCTTGATTGGCATGAAAAGTTCCCAGTTTTTTGCTGTTGCACTGTGGAAACAAACATCTTTGTACTTAAAGAGTGAGTGCGTTTGTGTGTGTTAGCAGTAAATTTTTAGCGTTAAGTTACTGGCTTAATTTGTTCAGTTTTGTTCTTGAAATATACAGAAAAATTACACAAATCATAGCTCTATAAATGAAACAAAATGAACACACCTTCATAATTGCTACCCATATCAAGACAGAAAATTCCCAGCACCCTGAAAGCCTCTTTCATCTCTCTCCTCCCTAGAGTAAACAGTATCCTGATTTCCAACAACATGAAGTTGTTTTGCCTTTTCACAAACGTTAAAATATTTTATTTTTTAAAAATATTTTATTTATTTATTCATGAGAGACACACACAGAGAGAGAAAGAGGCAGAGACACCGGCAGAGGGAGAAGCAGGCTCCATGCAGGGAGCTCGACGTGGGACTCAATCCCAGGTCTCCAGGATCACACCCTGGGCTGAAGGTGGCGCTAAACTGCTGAGCCACCTGGGCTGCCCTAAAATATTTTAAATGGAGACACCTATATCATTTTTAGGGGTCCGACTTTTATCCTTCTCTTCATTATGTGTTGGGATTCATCTATGTTATTGCCATACCAGTAGTTTGTTTTTCTTAATTGCTACTCAGTATCATTATATACAATATTTGTTTTTTCCTTCTAATTGCATTGCTTTCAACACCATCTTTGTTATAAACCAAGTATCTGAATACAAGGATCTGTTTCTGATTGTTCATTCTGTTTCATTCATATATTTGTCTGTACTTGTACCAAAGCCTTACTGTCGTCACTCCAAGTTCATTATTATCTTAATTATTTTGTATATATAAGAACATATAACATATTAGTATATATTTTAACAATTATAATTGTATGTATGTGTGTATATATCATGTAGCTCTATAATTGGCTTAATTATAGCTGTATAATAATGTCTTAATATCTAGTAGAGTAAGTCCCCCACTTTTTTTTTTCCACACTTTGTTCTTTTTAAGATTACTTTGATTATTCTTGGCCCTATGCATTTCCATAGAACTTTTTCAGTCAGCTTGAACTTACTCCACTCCCTCCACCCAATAAAGTGTGCTAGAGTTTTGATTGGAATTCCTTTGTTGAGGAGAATGAACATCTTTACTATATTGACTCTTTCAATCCCTGGAAGTGGTATGCCTCTCTATTTATTTGGTCTTTAATTTCTCTCAATAATGTTTTATATTTTTCTGTGTAAAGATCTTACACAGATCTTTTATTAGATTTATTCTTAGGTATCTGGTAGGGGGGTTTTTTAGATGTTATAAATGGTATTGCTTCCTAAAGTTATTTCCTTACTATTGCTGGTATTAGAAACATAATTTTATATATTGAAAAGTAAGTTTTTAATTATAAGATTTTGTGAGGTTAAAAGTATGTATCATTATAAGAATCATCTAAAATTCAAATTGTTATGGGAATATTGGGGATATTAAGAAAAGTAAATTTGGAATAAATCTAAGATTTGTGAGGATGGAGATTTCAAAAGGCTATTAGGAGTACCTGTTCCTAAATTGTGTGAATTCTCTGTTGGTTGCTTGAGATAGATGGCCTAGAGCTCGCTTTCTCTCTCAGCTAAAATGATTGGAGCTTGGAACTTTGGTATGCTTTTTTTCTTCTTCAGGTACTCTGGGCCCTCTCCCAGCCAGCCCACATTAGGAACACTCAGGCAAATGTAGGACAGGTGGGACCAGAGTGAATGAGAATTTCAGTCCTTCAGCACTAGCTTTTATTGAACTGATAGGCTTCCCTCCCACCCTAAAACTCACCGAGAATGAATCCATTCACCATCACGCATTGCAGGCATCCTGAAATGATGATGACAGTACCTGTTTCCTTAAACTCACACTTGACTTTGTTTTTCCAGGTCTATAAAGGAGAATTTCAGCTCCCTGAATTTCTTAAGGAAAAACCTCAGGTACTGTGTCTGCTTTCTCTTCTTAATGTGATAGATGGGCTCTTGTGTCAGGATGATCTTTTTAAAGAGTGCTGTACTGGTGGCAGAAAGATTGGTCTCTGGTAATTGTTCGTTTTAACAGTCTTAATTTCAGAGAGCTCAGTGTCAGTGTCTTCCAAAATTAGGGAACTGCTCTATTAATAACTAAAATCCAGTTGCTTGAGGTGACTTATAAGCCATAGAGTATTCCATGTATAAGGAACCTGCCTTGGTGAATCTGCTCAGCCTTCCAATATCCCTTGAAATAAAACTTTCAGCCACCCTTTGTTCTTGTCATATATACATCCATGACCTCCTAACTTGTCTTATTTGGAGCCTAGAAGACTTGTGAATACATTGTATTTACCGCCATTGGCCCTGAGCTGCAAAGCCCCCAAGCTGGGAAAGGACAGTGAGAGTTTGAAAATGAATAACGTTTACATTTTAATTTAATTTTTTAAAATTTTTATTTATTTATGATAGTCACACACAGATTGAGAGAGAGAGGCAGAGACTAGGCAGAGGGAGAAGCAGGCTCCATGCACCGGGAGCCCGACGTGGGATTCGATCCCGGGTCTCCAGGATTGCACCCTGGGCCAAAGGCAGGCGCTAAACTGCTGCGCCACCCAGGGATCCCAACGTTTACATTTTAAAAGATTTGTTAAAACAGATCCAGAGTTATCCTTGTAATGTCACACCCATACTTACTTGGGTTTCAGTGTTGTTTCTTGAGTTGAAGAGAAACAGGCAGTGTTACAGCTGACACCGTGTGCCTAAACTAGCCCAGAATGTCCTGCATCTGAGAATCCTCTGCCATGCCTACCTGGTAGTGGGGAAAGATTGTTAACTCCTACTGGAACCCCGCAGAAGACTGCCCTTTCTAGCCCAGGCTGCTATCAGTAATTGGCTTGTAAATAGGAAATGAAGACCCAGCAAGAACGTCGGCTTCTAAAATCATTGCGGATATGGATTGGTGAGGGAGACAGACCTCCTCATAGACTCTGTGAAGTTGTGTAGCCTGAAGCAAGCCTGGAATAAAAGGACAGGGCTATTTGAGAGAAGTTGCTTCTCACACCAAGGTTCAAGGCTCTGTCTTCTCAAATCCTTGTCCCATAACAGTTGTAAGCCTTTAATAGTTGATATGTATTATTTGAGAATTTCAAACTACTTTCAGGGCATATTCTCATTTGCCTATATTTAATTTTAATCTTCCCATTCATTCATTTTGTTCAACAAATGTTTACTGAATTTCTGTTATGGGTGAGAAGTTGGAATAAGTCCTCAAGAGTCAGAGAAAAAAAGATCTTCTCAAGGAACTTCTGATCTCCCCAAAATACTGATCAACTTTGGCAGACAAGGGGGCACTGAACCCTGAGCCTGGTCTAGGCGTGATGCCCCAGAAACCTGGATGGATTCATGAATAAGCCATCAATCACTTGTAGGCTGTGGCCAGAGAATAATCTGAGAGTCAAGTCTTGAAGGAATGTCAAATCCAAAGACTATTCTGTATAGTAAGTTTGAAAGAATCAAGAAAGGGAATTTGAGACTAATTTAAAGGGATACCTCTGCTTCACAGCATACACAAAAATCATTTCCAGGCAGATTACAGACCTAAATGTGAAAGGTAAAATAATAAAGTTTTTAGGAGATAATAAAGGAGAATAATTTCATAACCTTAAGAGGGAAGGATTTTTTTAAACAGATCATAAAAAACACTAATCATTAATTTTTAAATGGGTAACTTAGGGCAGCCTGGGTGGCTCAGTGGTTTAGCGCTGCCTTCAGCCCAGGGCATGATCCTGGAGATCCGGGATCAAGTCCCACGTCGGGCTCCCTGCATGGAGCCTACTTCTCCCTCTGCCTGTGTCTCTGCCTCTCTCTCTGTCTGCCTCTCATGAATAAATAAATAATCTTTTAAAAAAATAAAGTGGGTAACTTGGACACCATTAAAATTGATAATATTTACGTTTTTAAAGTTTTTTTGTTTTTAAATATTTTATTTATTTATTCGTGAGAGACATACAGAGAGAGGTAGAGACATAGGAGAGAGAGAAGCAGGCTCCCTCTGTGGGGAGAGCCTGATGCAGGACTCAACCTCAGCCAAAGGCAGATGCTCAACAACTGAGCCACCCAGGCACCCTGATGATATTTACTTATTAGAAAGCATCATAAAGAGAGTAAAAAAGTGTACCTTAAGTGGGTTAAAATAATTTGAAACAAAGTATTCATTTGTAGACTATAGGGGATTCCTACAAATCAGTTATTTTATAAAAATGCACAAAACACTTAGTAGGCACTTCAGGCCTAGTAAGTAACTCTGGGGATCCCTGGGTGGCGCAGCGGTTTGGCGCCTGCCTTTGGCCCAGGGCGCGATCCTAGACCCGGGATCGAATCCCACATCGGGCTCCCAGTGCATGGAGCCTGCTTCTCCCTCTGCCTGTGTCTCTGCCTCTCTCTCTCTCTCTCTGTGACTATCATGAATAAATAAATAAAATCTAAAAAAAAAAAATGTTAACAGGGTATTAAAAAAAAAAAAAAAGTAAGTAACTCTGGTTTATTTAATGCATCACACACACATATAGTTAGAAAAGGACTGTAAAAGACCTCGATTTAACTTATAATAAATGATAAAATTGAAGCCCACAGAACCCTTGCATTTGGTATTTAGGTAAAGTGGCTCACAGAACTCAGCAAAGCTGTACTTACAATTACAGTTTTATTACAAAGGATACAAATCAGAATGAGCCAAATGAAGAGTGATGTAGGACAAGGACTGAGAGGGTCTCAAAAACAGAGCAATGCCCATTCCCCGTGGAATCAGGGTACTTCTTCCAACCAGCAGCATAGCATATCGGTGTATTCACCAACCAAGAAGCTCCACTGAACTTAAGCATCCATAGTTTTTATTGGGATCTAATTACATAGACATGACTGATTGAATCATTGGCCATGTGGGTGAAGTCAATCACAGGTTTGGTCTTTCCGTGACCAGCCCCCATCCTGAGTTATCTCATCTCTTAGCACAAACTCAAATATAATTCAAGGAGCTCCTGAATAATGAAGACATTCCCATTACCTGGGAAAATCCAAGAATTTAGGGTCTCCCTACCACAAACTAGAGACAAAGGCCAGTTAGATTCTTTATTATATAGTAGTTAGCAGATTGAGTTCATTAGAAAAATGTGTAGTCAGAGCCTGCAGGCCACCCCTGATTATTTCAATGGTAGTAGTTACTCTCCATCCTAACTAACTTCAAGGGCTTTAAAACATGTTTTACAAAAAAAAATAAAAAATAAAAATAAAACATCTTTTGCTTCCTTTGACAGACTGAGGAAGTAGAGTAGCAGAGCCAGGAACCTCTTACATGAGGTGAGAGTTGGGGGGACATTCCTTGGTCTTTGGGTTTCCCTGCTTAAGCTCTCTTAGAGGGCAGTGTGGCTGGAGGCAGTATGGTGCAGGGGAAAATAGAGTGACTCCACACCTATAACCATATTCTATTTGTTTGCCCTAGGGAAGACTGCTGCCTTTCAACAGAAGGAAAATTTCTAGTACTAGCTGTTCCCTGATGAGATCAGTCAAGCGTATGTACCATGGCCCACATCACCTGTTCACTTGCCATTCTCCTCCCATTGAGAGGGTGGGATGTCAGGATACATTTGGGCCTCCCTGCGTGATCTGCTTCCTGAGTACAGTGCTCTTGATACTAATTACACACACAGGCCTGTGGATAAGAAGCTCAGAGGGAGCGTGTGCTTTCTGTTAAAACTGCTCTGGTCCTCATCTTTTCTTACCAGATTCTAAACTTTTGTTTCAAGGGGAGGGCTTTAAAATGGGATTCTATAAGCAAAATTGGGCAGTTTCATCTTGGAATAGGTTGTCTACATGTTCTAATGTTTTGTAGAACACTTCCTGTTTAAATGTATTGATGTGGATAATATTAAAGATCTTAATTATTTAAATAATTCATTGTATTGTTTTTGAGAAGTTGGGGAATTACCGTATACATTTACAACTTAATGACTTTTGTATTTTATTTTTCAAAATAAAAGCTTTAAATGTGTGAAGTGTTCTGGCGGTGTACATGTTTTCATTACTGTGATCTCAGAGAAGCAGTAAGACTTTATCCAATGGTGATTGATAAACCAAAGTTTCTTCAGTTGGCTGTATTGTAGATATTCCCTTCTATGCATCATAATTTTTAATTAAGTTTTTTATTTTAATTCCAGTATAGTTAAAATAACGGTGTTGTATTAGTTTCAAGTGTACAATATTGTGATTCAAAACTTCCATACAATGCTCAGTTCTCATCACCTTAATCCCCATCACCTAGTTCACCCCTCCTCCCACCCACGTCCCCCCTGGTAGCCATCAGTTTGTTCTCTATAGTTAAGAGTCTGTTTCTTAGTTTGTCTTTTTTATCCCCCTCATTTGTTTGTTTCTTAAATTCCACATATGAGTGAAATCATGGAAATCATTTGTCTTTCTCTAACTTATTTCACTTAGCATGATACTCTCTAGCTCCATCCATGTTGTTGGAAATGGCAAAAAGATCATTCTTTTTTATGGCTGAGTAATATTCCTCTGTGTGTGTGTGTGTGCCACATCTTCCTTATCCATTCATCAGTTGATAGACACCTGGACTGTTTCCATAATTTGGCTCTTGTAAATAATGCTTCAATAAACATAGGGTGCATGTATCCCTTTGAATTAGTGTATTTGTATTTTGGGGGTAAATACCCAGTAGTGCAATCACTGGAGTAGTTCTATTTTTAACTTTTTGAGGAACTTCCATACTCTTACACAGTGGCTGCACCAGTTTGCATTCTCACCAACAATATATGAGGATTCCTTTCTCTCCACATCCTCCCCAACACTTGTCATTTCTTGTGGGTTTTTTTTTTTTTTTTTTTTACTTTTGTAATAATTTTATGACAGTATCTTCTGATGTAATCTCAATGACAAGTTCACAAAGCTCAGCTGATATATAGACCAGCATACACATTACTCACTTGGGGAAGGTCTATAACCTGAAAGTTCTCTAGTTGCACTAGAGAGAAATCATACTTTTGGGCACTTCCATGATTTGGGGTAATAAAAGAGGACTTATGTTCCCTCTGCCTCCATCCGATTCCTTTGACCTGAGCTAATTCAGAAAAAAACCCAGCTGAATCCCTTCCTCTTATATCTCGATCACAGTCCACTCCACATAAACCTCCCATTGTATGTCTTTTTCAAATTTGTAACTTCAAAGAGATGCTTTTAATCTTCACGATATCAATTAGATGGTGTCTGAAAACTGTCTGCTGGCAGAATTTATTTTTGCTCAGAAAGGTTGGTCTTCTCTTTCAATAAGACCTTCAGCTGATTGGGGGCCCATCCACACCGTGGCAGGTAATAGGTTTACTGCAGTGTCATTCATGGTGGCAAGTGGCAGGTTTGGGAGGCAGCCTGGGTGAGACTAGTCCAGAAATCAACTAGTAAACTGTGGAAGGTGTCTTCATGGAGTTCCATGCAGCTCTCAGAATAAATCAGATGTATATTCAGAAAAAAAAAAAAGTACATTCAGCAGTGTGAGTGGGTCTCAAAATAATAGGCATCTGCATCTTTAGCTCTCCTCTTCCCACATCCACTCTGTGCTCTTGTTCTTCACTGAAATTAGAACATCTCTAGTTTGCCTTCTCATTCATAGAATAATTGTTTAGCATTCTTCCAGCAGGACTATGGGTGTGGTTATCAATGTGGTGGTTGTTCTCTTAATTTTCCCAAATTTGATTTCTCTAAGCAGATACTTCCCTTGCAGGAAAACTCCTGAATTTACCAGGAAGAATTATAGAACTTGGGATCCCTGGGTGGCGCAGCGGTTTGGCGCCTGCCTTTGGCCCAGGGCGCGATCCTGGAGACCCGGGATCGAATCCCACGTCGGGCTCCCGGTGCATGGAGCCTGCTTCTCTCTCTGCCTGTGTCTCTGCCTCTCTCTCTCTCTGTGACTATCATGAATAAATAAATAAAATCTTTAAAAAAAAAAAAAATTATAGAACTTGCTGAATCCCCAGATGATTAAGGGAAACATAATGGTTGTCACTTCATGTATCATCCTGTGGAGGAGAATGCTGATGCTTAGCTGTGCTCCCTCAAGTCTAGGTATTGCCTGAGCGCGAGACTTGGACCGGCTGCCACAGCCCTCGTGGTGGAGCGCCCAAGTTCTTCGCCCTCCACATACCTCCGACAAGTACCGGGCAGCAACCACGAGCCAAGTACAACCAGCCCAGGGCAGGTGCTGGGGAGAGACCAGGGCCACCCGCAGCACAGGCGCTCGGGCTGCAGGCCATCTAGCCTCCACCCAGCTGCTCCCACTCATTTCTTGTGTTTTTGATTTTAGCCATTCTGACATGTGTGAGGAGGTATCTCATTGTGGTTTTAATTTGCATTTAACTGATGATGAGGGATGTTGAGCATCTTTTTATGTGTCTGTGGGCCGTCTTTGGAGAAATGTCTGTTCATATCTCCTGCCCATTTTTAATTGGATTATTTATTTTTTGGGTGTTGAATTGTATCAATTCTTTATAAATTTTGGATACTAACCCTTTGTCAGATACGTCATTTGCAAATATCTGCTCCCATTCTGCCTTTTAGTTTCATTGATTGTTTCTTTGTTGTGCAAAAGCTTTTTATTTTGGTGAAGTCCCAATAGTTTATTTTTGCTTTTATTTCTCTCGCCTCAGGAGACTTATCTAGGAAAATGTTCTTATGGCTGATGTCAGAGAAATTGCCGCTTGTGCTCTCTTCTAGAATTTTTATGATTTCAAGTCTCACATTTAGGTCTTTAACGTGTTTTGAGTTTATTTTTGTGTATAGTATGGGAAAGTGACTCAGTTTCATTCTTTTGCATGTAGGTGTCCAGTTTTCCCAACACCATTTGTTAAAGAGACTTTTCCCCATCGCAAATTCTTTCCTTCTTAGTTGAAGATTTATTGACATGCATCTTCTCTTTTTAAAAAGATTTTATTCATTTATTAGAGAGAGTGAGCAGGGTGAGGGGCAGAGGGTGAGGGAGCCTGACATTTGGCTCGATCCCAGGACCCTTAGATCACGCCCTGAGCCAAAGGCAGACGCTCAACCACTGAGCCACCCAGGCACCCCACATCTAAACTTCTTAATGAAGATTTTGCTATAATTTACTTCATAAAGACCTGCTATCATCCATTTGTCTCAGAATCCTGTTCTATTACATGCCTACATACTACATTTTTTTTTAAGAATTATTTAGTCGTGAGAGACACAGAGAGAGAGGCAGAGACATAGGCAAAGGGAGAACCAGACTTCCTGTGAGGAGCCTGATGCGGGACTCGATCTCAGGACCCCAGGATCATGCCCTGAGCTGAAGATATACGCTCAACCACTGAGCCACCCAGGTGCCCCTACATACTACATTTGAGGACAGGAAAGTTACTGTTCCCAGCTGTTTTCTAGGATCCATTATTTACAATACAGAATGACCAGATAATGTAATTCCTATTTATTGTCTTCTATGTGCAAGGCACCAAACAAGGTATTCTATGTATTTTCTTATGCCTGTCCCAAAAATTCTGCATCCTTTGGTCTTATCCATCAGCAAATAATATTTTTTACCTAGTCACTCAAGCCAGAAACCCAAGAGTCTCTTCTTCCCTGTTTTCTCTCACATATAAGATCTTTGATTCTACCTTTAAAATATTTCTTCACTTCAGCTTCACTGCCCCGACCCTAATGTAAGACAGCACCATCTGTCACCTAGACTGTTGCAATAGACAGCCTCCTAAATAATATTCCCATTCTTACTCTTGCCCCCCTCAAATTCTGTGTAGCACACAGCAGAGTAATAGTTTTATAGTTTTATAATGCATATATAGATATGACCCACACCTCTTTTCCTCTCTTTTAGAATAGATCATGGTTCCTGCCATGATCTAGCCACTGTCCTCCATCTCCCCACCTCACCCCTTGTGCTCTAAGGGTCTTTGCATCTCCCAGAAACATACCACGCTTTTCCTGCCTCTGCACATAATTTTCTTCTCTCTGGAATGTTCTTCCCTTTGCTTTTTGCCTGATTGCCTCATTCTCAGTTCTTTTGTCTCAATAAATTCCATTTTTTCAGACTTTCCTGACCCCTTGAACTAAAAATAGATGCCTTCCTGCCTCTCTTCTTCACAGTATCACCTTAGCAAACTTTGCAGTTTTTAATCTGTTAACTCTTTTTTTTTGGTCTCCTATGCTAGGTGTAAGTTCCTGGAAAACCAAGACTTTATCTTTTTCTTGTTCGTTTTTGTATCTCTGACACCCAGTGTCTGGCACATTCTAGGAGCCCCAGGAAATTACTTAGTAAATGATTAATTGTCCCATAAACCTCTGGCATATCATTTTGCAGATGAGAAAACAGGCTTACCTGTCAAGTGCCTTAGACAAGGCCCCTCAGGTAGTCTTGTAGTGGGTGATCTGGGACTTTAGTCCAAGCCTGACCTGAACATCCCTCTTCCCAGTCCACTCCCCCAGGCTTGTCCCCTTTAGTTGAAAATGAATACTGAGGGCAGCCCAGGTGGCTCAGCGGTTTAGCGCCACCTTCAGCCCAGGGCATGATCCTGGGGACTCAGGATTGAGTCCCACGTCGGGCTCCCTGCATGGAGCCTGCTTCTCCCTCTGCGTGTGTCTCTGCGCCTCTCTCTCTCTCTCTCTGTCTCTCATGAATAAATAAATAAAATCTATTTAAAAAATAAAAGAAAATGAATACTGCAGCCATATCAATCCTTTATTCAGCAATATGCCTTAAGTCACCACTTTGTACAAAAACCTTGAGTCTCTAAGGCCTAACACATTACCTCTGAACTGTCCCACCTCCACAGTGTGGGGCCTCACTACCTTCTCGTGTGTGTAAGCATATGTGTCCTGCCTGTCTCCTTACACTCCTTCACTTTCTGCTCCTTTCAGGTGCCTATAAACCCTCTCGCCTCTACCTGGGATATCCCAGCCTCATTAAAGGCTTGGCTGTTTTCCGTGCCATTTCTTGTTACACAACTGCTCCAGCCTCCAAATAGTAATAAAGTCAACTTCTTAACATAATATTTATTTTTTTGCTTATTTCCTGTGTTAGTCTTATCATTAACTTTGTAGGGAAGAGGTCCCATATTCATCCAGAGCCTATCAGAATGGGAGAGGAGGATCCATTTTTAGACTATAACCCAGCCTGACTTCAGTACTTGCCCCAAAGGAGACATGATTTTTATGTCCCACACCTGCCCACCCCTGGAGACTCCACTATTACAGGTGGGCGTGGATTGGAGTCAGAAGGGCAGAGAACCACTGCACGAAATGGCTGACTCGGGGAAAGGAAACCACCACACAACTGGCTTGAAAAAGCAGATGCTGTGCTATTTCCATCCCTATTGACATTCCTTCTTCACAAAGCTTGCTTTCTTTCTGGCCCAAGCACATTTCTTTTGAGCTCTATGAAGAAAAGCATTTCTGTTTCCTGTTGCCATCTTCAATCACGTCTATGAAGATGACTGTTTATGAGATGTTGTGATTTGATGAAATCAAATGGAACTCCTGTTGAACGAATGAAAGATGGCTGGAATAAAATTTAAAAGGAGGCAACAGGAAGGGCCTAGATGGACATGTGGGCCATGACTATCAGCTTCCTGGAGCCAGCAGAGTCATAGGCCACAGACAGCAAGTGAACCCGCAAGGCCAGAGAGAGGCTCATGTCCTCGGTGGACACAGGAGCTTGGAGAGAGCATCAGCCATGAAGAATCATAGAATTTAAAAATGAGAGAAAAAAACTCAGAATCACTTAAATAATCCATCTAGTAATGCTTATCAAGAACTTCTCATGGTCCAGGTCCTATGCCAACCATTTTGCATGTTTAAACTCATTTAATTCTCGTAATTACCATCTGAGGTATGTAGTATTACTACCTACATTTTACAAACATTGGCTCAGGGGTGGGGATGGAGATGGGGGTGGGGGGTAAAGTACCCAATACAGCTAGTGATGGAGTCAGGATAGGCAACCTAATCGACACTAACCACTACTCTTCATCTCAGTAATTATCTTTATACTAGAATAGAAACTTGCTATTAGCATTGAGGTGCAACTGTTTTAAGTACCTCCCTTGTACTCAGTAATTTGCTAGGTATGATTGGGTGGTGTGCCAGGAAGTATAGGCAGAGCAGCACCCTTGGGAATTTATGGACTTGGTAAAAATCAAGAAAAATGCACATAAAACAATTATTTCGGGTTCTAACAAAATGTATTTATTATCACCTCTCAAAATCTGGCTAGTAGATGATAGATAAATAGTGATCTAGGCAAGACCCGATTCAGTGTTACCCCCAAATTTGTATTTCTAAAGGAACTGTAGATCCTGGGGCCATCTGGGCTTTTCCCTGATGAGGTCGGTATTTTCAGCACTGAGGTCCCTTTCCTCCTTATCTGTCACTACCCACTGCAGTGTTCTGCAGTCTTTGGGTCTTTTTGTAAAGCAGAGCAGTCCCTCCTTAGTTATTCTGAATTGAGCAAAAAGGGTAATTTTTATTCATTTTGTGTTGAAATCCTAACAGAGCAGTTCATTATTTGAGTATTGGGTGTGTGCGTGTGTATGTGTGCATAGAAGTGTATGAGAGAGAGTAGTTCTGTTAAAGATAAAGATAAATGACTTTTATTCTACTTTTGAGCTGATTATTACCTAAGATCCAAAATTGAATCATTTTCACAATAAAACCACTTTTTGTACTTCTGTATTACAGAAAAGGCTTTGAAGGTCTTTCCCTGAGAAAGCCTACAATGCCCTCTGTTGGCCAAACGTGGAACGACTGCTGAACCTATGAAGTTTTCAAGTTGGAAAAAAAAAAATAAGGAAATACACATGCATGCAAAGCTTTCTCTATAAAACTGCCCATTGCAGTATAGTTTATGGAAATAAAAAAAAAGTTTAAGCAGTCTAGCAAAAGGGGGTACTGGTTAAATGAGTTGTGGTGCATCCACACAATAGAACTCAGCCAATAAATATGCTATTGTAGAAAAAGATTTAATAACAGAAAAATGTTCATGTCACAGGAAGGGGAAACCTCAGATCACAAAGCTTTTTATTATGATCCCATTTTTATTATTTACAGAATAGATAGGACACTAAATAGAACAGCTAAATTGATAGGCAACTGAAAGACATGTGCCAAAATTAACAGCCTTATCTGTTGGTGGTGGAATTGCGGGGGTTCTGGTTCTCCTCTTTGTGCTTAACTGTTTTCTAAATGTGCTATGATCAACATGAATTATTTTTGTAAAATAGTAAAGAACAATTGATGTGTTCTTAGATAACAGTTTGCTATAGAAGAGACATGGAGATTACCTACAGGAAAGATTTCAGAACTTCAGTGCCATTTCAGCAGTGATTTATCTCAGACTACATATTTTCCAAGAGTGTTACCATCTGTAAATAATAATCCTTGTCCAGAACTACCAGTACTTCATAACTACCCAGAATATGGAGTGGCCTCCATATTCTGGGAGAAGAACTGTAACTTTCAGGCTAATTGGTTGAATATCTCTGCCTGATCCAATAGTTATGACTGTTGCCTGCAATACTTTTCCTTGAGATTTTTCTGGAAGCAAATGCCTCCTTTTGGTTGCAGTTTTGGCTGTACTCCTTGCAACTAAAACTCAGAGAGGGGAAGAAGCAGGCTGCCGCAGTTCCTGCTGTGCTTTCATGCTGCCACCACTGCAAGGAGACCCCCCCCAAGATCTGTTTTTTTTAAAGAAGTAAATCAAAAGATCAAACCCCCTAATCCTACAGATTAAAAAAACTGGGGTCTTTGAGTAGTGCTGCAACTTACTCAAAACTATGCATCTAGTTAGACTGAACATTGACTTTCAGTTCATTTATTTTCTAGTAAGTCTCATTTATCCAATCTTCTGATGAAAAGTTAGTAATATTAATAATCTGAAGATTTGGCTATTGATTGTTCTTCATAAATGAATGAGCCTTGAATCAGAAGTGAAGCAGGGAATCAGCTATTTGGATATTTAGATGGAGCACACTTGAAAAGGTCACAATGCAGTTAGGATGGATTTATTTCTCTTATACAGGAGCTGGCAAACTATAGCCAGTGAGCCAAATCTGGCCACACCTACCATGTATGTCTTGTCTGTAGCTGCTTTCTCTCTACAGCTGCGGGTTGAGTATATGTCCTACTAAGCTGAAAATATTTCCTATATGTCCTATAACAGAAAAAGTTACAGAAAACCCCTGCTCTTAATCCTATCCTACCTCAGGATGTTTAAATATTTCATTACACCTTAATGTCTCTAGCCAACCATAGGAGGTAGGACAACAATAGACCCTCATACCACGTTCATAAAACACTGTTTTTGTGGAATTCTAAGATTTTATTTATTTATTCATGAGAGACACAGAGAGAGAGAGAGAGGTAGAGACATAGGCAGAGGGGGAAGCAGGCTCTATACAGGGAGCCCGATGTGGGACTCGATCCTGAACTCCAGGATCATGACCTGAGCCCAAGGCAGACACTCAACCATTGAGCCACCCAGGCGTCCCTTTTCATGGAATTCTAGATGTTATTTTTGCATTTGTTTTATATGCTATTTTTGTTTTATTATAATTACTAAGTGAAAATATAAAACAACATTCATCTAAAGTATGTAAAGAGCTTAGGATGAGACCACTTCAGGACCCATGTCATCTCGCACAGTGAAGATGCCCATGGTTACCAGTGTGCACCCCAAACCAAAGAGCATCCCCTTAGTGTTTGCTCTGAATGAGATTCCCAGGACTTCTCACAACTTGATGGGAGCTCCTTCCCACCAACCCAGAATGATGGCACTCTGGAATTCCCTACCTCTTTGATATTAATAACAGTAATTCATGACCCTATATACTAATAATACCAATAAAATTCAAGAGGAAAAAATATATGGAGAGAGGTAATAATTTGAATGTGATCTTAGCACAAATTTCTTTGAGTGTTCATCGACTGAGTTCCTACTATGTGCCATGCATTGTACTGGACCTTGGAGATATTACAGGGAATAGACAACAAAATGAATGCCCCACCCTGCTTTTTGACATCCAGGAAGGTATATACTGCGAAGTCTGCTACAACCACAGCAAAAAGGAAAAGTTTTAACACTTCCCCATTCAGGCTTGCCTCCCGAAAGAGCAAGAATCATGGCCTCCAACTCAGTCTTCACTTCCCCCCTCCAAATCTCAAGGGCATTGGATCTGCTTGGTGAAAGTTAGGTTATGCATGGAATCCAGGATACAAGGTACTCTGGGAAAAAGAGCTTTTAAATTTTAAGTTTCTAGCATTAAGTGAGGCACACTTAAGAGGGGTCAGAAAAGAGGTGAGAGAGCCAATCTGAATATCAGTCACGTTTACCAAGCAGATGATAGGAAGACAAGTCCGGGCTAAGGAATAGCAGTGGTTAATGAATGGGGTGCATCAGAGCAAGTTGGCCATTGGCCAAGTTTTTGTGCCTTGGGAAACTTGTCACACAACCCTCCTCCAGGCTGGAAGAGCAAGGGAAAGCCAACCCTCTAACTCCATCCTCTCAATCATGTTATTCCTTCCTTTGTGCCCAATAGATAAGAAGGAGTTGAAAGTTGAGGGAAATAAAAGAGATTGAAAACATTTGGTGGGAAGATGCTGAGTCAGGTTTTGAACATGTTAAGTTCAAATTGCCCTTAGGGACATCCAGTTAGAGATGTGAAATTGTCAGTTTTATGTAAGATAAGGGTATGAAGTTCAGGAGAAACAGCTGAGTTGGAAATTTAAATTTGAGGATTTTAATATATAGATGATGGTTGAAACCATGGGATTAGACAATCACCTGGAGAGTGTATGTAGAACAGGAAAGAAGAAAGCCAAGAGCTAATTCCAGGATCCAACAGCCCTAAAGAGGTGAGAGGGTGAATGAGCCCTGCAAAGGAGATGGGAAACAGATGGAGAGGAGAGACAGAAGAGGCTCTTGGAATTCAAAGGAGAAAGGGGTTTTAAAAGAAAGAAATTTGTCAGTTGTGGCATGCTTCAAAGAATTCAGGAAGGACAGGTCATTGGGCTTGGCAACTCAGAGGCTGCCCTTTCAGTGATGGGTGAGAAGTCTACTTTGCAATGGGGGTAAGGAATAGAGGAAGCAGTGTGGACTCTTGTGAGGATACTGGCCACGAAGAGACAGAGAAAGAAGCTGTGCTACCTAGAGAAGGATGCGGGATTGAAGAATTTTTATTTATTATGATGGAAGAAACTGGCACAAAAAAATAGGCTATAGCAAAGGGAACAATATAGAGGAAGAGACTGAAAATTCAGAAGAGAAAAGGGTTAACTGATGGAGCAAGTACAATCCTGGAAAAGTTAGGGCATCCTTGAGAGACTGAGCCTTAAACCTAAAGAGGGTTAACATGCAGGTGAGATGGAAGGAAGTTAAGGGAGTTCCTCGTGCCTGAAGCCTCATTGCTCTACGCAATAATGGTCAAACTGCCATTTCCTGGAAGGAGGGGTGATAACCTGGAATGCAGAAGGGTCTTGGGAAGAAGGATAAGACTGGAAATAGAAAAGGAAGCTGACTTGAATATTGACTGGCCTTATTGTGGTAATCTTTTTGCAATTTCTACAAATATTGAGTCACTATATTTGTACACCTGAAACTAATAGAATGTGGTATGTCAATTATATCTCAATTTTAAAAAGAGAAAAAAGAAAGCTGACTAGAAGAAACACATGAACAGATTGCACAGTGGCATGGTGTGAGTTGATCATGCATTTATAGTGGTACCAATTCTTTTTTTTTTTTTAAGATTTTATTTATTTCTTCATGAGAGACAGAGAGAGCGAGAGAGAGAGAGAGAGAGACAGAAGCAGAGACAGAGGCAGAGGGAGAAGCAGCCTCCATGCAGGGATCCCAGGTCACCAGGATCACACTGTGGGCCAAAGGCGGCGCGTTTAACCGCTGAGTCACCCAGGTTGCCCTAATGGTACCAATTCTCATACTCACTGGTACCATTCTCACTCACCCAGAGACAGAGCATGGAAGCTGATGGGTTAATCTGATGGGTTTTTGTCCCAAGATCAGGTGCTGGGAAGGAACACGTGAAGGCATTCCCTAGGGAGATGCTTAAATGGGTACATTAGGATCTTGGTAGGATATGGGAGAAAATAAAATCAAGTCATTTTAACAGATACCTGAGAGAAAAGGTTGGGTGGGTAAGGAACCATCAGTCTTAAAGAAGTAGCAAAGCAAGTAAAGCAGGTTTTGGGAAATAAACGGAAGGACAGAATCTAGTGATCGATGGAGCTAAAACTTGGGAGGTAGAAAAGTTCTGGGTGCCAGCAAAGCTCCTTCACGGAGTATTTGCACTTTCTTTTTTTTCTTTTATTTTCCTCCCATTCTCCCTTCACTCAGAACCAAGCTTTTTTCTTTACCTGTTCTGGAAACAAGGATACCCTTGAAGAGCTTGAAATGCAGGAGTGACATGATTTGATATAAAATGTTCAGAACAGCAAGAGACATTAAAATAAGGTTCATAGCAGCATTGATTGTCATAACACAACACTAGAAAAAAACTATTCATCAATAGTGGTATGGATAACACTGCATTTACTTAAAGTCTAAAAACAGGGGCACTTAGTTGACTTAGTTGGCTAAGTGTCCGACTCTTGGTTTTGGCTCGGGTCATGATCTCAACATTGTAGAATCAAGCCCAGGGTCAGACTCCAAGCTCAGAGGGGAGCCTGCTTCAGATTCTCTCTCTCCTTCTCCCTCTGCCCCTCCCTCTGCTCTCTGTTTCTTTAAAATAAGTAAATCTTAAAATCTAAAAAGAGCTAAAATCAAATTGCATTGCTTAGGAGATGCAGAAAAGGGTGGTTAAGCTTGGAAAACAAGTAAATGATTGTCAGAAAAGTGAGGATGCTGGTGACCTCTGAGAGAATGGAGGCTGTCTTCATCAGGGAGGACCCTTGGAGAATGTAGGGGCTTGTAATGTTCTGTTTTTGTTTTGTTTTGTTTTTTAGGTTATTTATCTATTTATTCATGAGACACACAGACATAGGCAGAGGGAGAAGCAGGCTTCATGCAAGGAGCCTGATGTGGGACTCGATCCCAGAACCCCGGGATCACGCCCTGAGCTGAAGGCTGACACTCAACCACTGAGCTACCCAGGTGTCCCAATGTTCTAGTTCTTGATTGAGTGGTAGTATTATGGGTATTTCCTTTATAATTTTTCTTCAAGCCATTTTCTTCAAACCATTTCTACATAAATGGTTTTGCACTTTTCCGTGTTATATAACCTGATTAAAGAGAAAACATGCATGGAGTGATACATATACTGTATTTAGGAGGGTAAAATGAGATTAGGGAGGTGTGTACAGATACAATTGTGTTTCTAATATTGTGTTACATGTGTTTCATTAGCTCCCAAGCTAAGTACATGGGTTTTCAATTATTATTGTCCATAATTTTTGATAAGCCTAAAATATTTAAATCAAAATTAAAACTAAGAAGGCAATATGGAAAAGAAGCTGGATGCTTTCGGTTCTGTTTTCATTTCCTTTATGGTTGTTATTCAATAAACTAGAAACAAGAGAGAAAATTCAGTAGTTAAATCAGTACTTTAAAGATTTGCCAGCATTCAGAAGTTCTTTTCTTCAAGGATACATGGAGAATAGAATCCAGTTACTAATCTCAGGGTTTGATCTCAGGCCTGTTTGGTTTAGTTTTGGAGAAGTGATCTCAGGATATAACTGCCTGTGTTCTGAGAGCAGCCCCCACCTCTGCACGAGAGTATCTGCTACTCATCCCATGGCTCTCTCAAAGGCTCACAGACCCTTCCCTGCAACCCTCATGTGAGATGGCCTGGAAGTCATTCCACTGTTGGGTGGAGATAGCTGCTGCCAGCAAACTACCCTGCTTTCCCAGAAAGCCTGTTCCAACCTCTTCCTACTCATTCAGCAAGTCCTCATTCCAGGCTGCTGACCTTGGATTTTCCCTCGCTGTGTAAACAAATAACTGGGAAACTACATGAGTGAAGGAAATCCTTAGCAGGAATGGAAAATGCAAACTCTGGCACATTGAGAATGCAATGTAAAAACTGGTTGCATATGGATTTCACGATCTCCTGAGCCTCTGGGCTCCCTGCTCAGCCTTTCTTTAAGGAGTCAGAATAACCGTGTCCCTGATTGCCCTTGGTTCTGTGGTTTTCTCATATGGATTCCTAGGGGAGGAGAGGCCATCGGTCCCTAGTGGATAAATGGAAGGAAGCTGGTCCAGGTAACTGCTTGTTCAGTTGAGTTAGTGAATCAACCCAGGATCTGCTCAGACTTTATATACCATAATGAAATTCTTATTATTTTGGTTGCAATTTCTGTTACAGCTGAAACATCCTAATTGTCATAGGATGGAAAGAGGAAATTTTGTTACATATTGTTGACAACTGGGAGCAGGTAGTGATAGATAAGGGGAACCTCTAGGGGCCCTGTTTGGGGTAGTGCTACCCGAAGAGAGGTTCATGGGCCTGCGGCTAGTTAGGACGGCCGCGGGGGGGGCTCGCTCCAGACCGAGTGGGGCTCCGGACGGAGGACTGCGAGTTCGACGGGGTCCCGCTCCGGTGGCTGTGATGCACAGAGGTGGGTCCAGCAGGGGAGGTGCCCACCTTCACCATCCGTCACGGCAGGGCCGCTGAGGAGCCGGGGTGAAGCGGTTTGAAGGAGCTCGATGCTGGACCCCTGGCGGAGCCCCAGCTGCGCACGCGGCGCCCGAGGTGCGGACGGGCGGGCGGGCGGGCGGACAGACGGGCGGGCGGGCGGCGGCGAGCATCCGCGGCCCGGCGCGCGGGTGGACAGTGGACACGCACTGTCTTGCTTACCGGACCGCGGTCGCTCCCAGGAGCTTTGTTTCCAGGTTCCTGCTTGAGTCGGGAAGGGCCGGACGCCCGGCGGCCCCGGCGGCCCCGGCGCAGCGCGGCCTCTGCTCTCGCACCGCCCCGGCGACCTCGGCCGCGGTCCTCGGCTGTCCTCCCGCGCCTCCGTCGGGCGACCCAGGACCCCCACCGCCGCCGCAGCTTCCCCGGCCTCCCCCGGCCTCCCCCGGCCTCCCCCGGCCTCCCCCGGCCTCCCCCGGCCTCCCCCGGCCTGCGGGCGGACCCACGCCGAGACGGCGAGCCCCGCCTCCCCTCAGCTCGGGAGGCGTCGACCCCGCGGCGGGAAGCCCCCTCCGAGCCGACGGGCGGGGCCCGCGTACGGGCGACGGCGGGCGAGAGACGGCGGGGGGAGGGCGTCCGCTGCCCGGCGACCAATCAGAGCAGGGCAGCGGGCAGGCCCGCCTCCCAGTGGCTGCTCAGGCGCTGCCTGCTCCTGGAGTGGACGAGCTGCCTGCCCATCGGGGCGGGGCACGCGGAGCCTCGGCCAATAGCGGCAGGCGGCCGGGTCGGGCCGGCGGCCCTGCGGTGCGCGCGCTGCTCGGCGAGCCCGCTGGCGCTGAGGGAGCCGCCGCCCTCCCGCCGCCGCGCTGCGCCCTGGGCCCCGCGGCCCGCCCGGCGGCCGCGCCGCGTCATGCTGGGGGCTGCTCGGCGCTAGTGCCCGGGCCGCCGCCGCCGCCGCCGCCGCCCGCCGCCGCCGCCGCCCGCAGCCGCGCCCACTGCCCGGAGCCAGAGGGATGGTGGTAGTCACGGGGCGGGAGCCAGACAGCCGTCGTCCGGACGGTGCCATGTCCAGCTCCGACGCCGAGGACGACTTCCTGGAGCCGGCCACCCCCACGGCCACGCAGGCGGGCCACGCGCTGCCCCTGCTGCCCCAGGAGGTACTGCGGGGGGCGCCGGGGCGTCGGGGGGCGCCCGGGAGCAGCTGCTGCGCGGCAGGGCTGACCCCGGGCTGCGAGCGGTGCGGACGCTGCGGTCAGCCCGCGGCCCGTCCCCGCCCACCCGGCGTGCCGCCTCGCCCGGGCGCACAGCGGCCCGCCACCCCCGCCCCGCCCCGCCCCCCCCCTCCGCCCAGGTCCACCGGCCGCGGGGCTGCCGCGCTCCCACTGCTCGCTCCGGCCCTGACGACGACGAGGGAGGGTGGCGGTGGGAGGGGACCTCGGAGCCCCCAGAGGGAGTGTCTTCCGGGAAATGCAGTCTCCAGCTGCCCCTGCCCCGACCGTGGGGGTTAGGGACTCTGCAGAGGAGGAGCGGGCCGGTGGGTGCACGTGTCCACGCGCACCTGACTGCTCCGTGGTTTCCCTCTGCAGCCGCTGTGCTGTGCTGTGCTGCGCCCACCGGGCTTGACGCGTATGGCAGGATCGTATTTAGGGCCGAAGTGGCCATGAGGAGGGAGGTGGAGCCCTCCTGGGCCCCGAAGGAGGAGGCTAGGAGGTAGGAGGCAGGAGCTAAGGTAGTGCTGGACGTGGGGCCTGTGATGTGTGCAGCCCTAGGAGAAGGGGCAGCCTCAGGGGGCACGGGGGTGGGGGGGGATTGGAAGCCTATACTCTCAACATCATGAAACACTTGTGACAATGAGCAAAACCCTAGAAGTACTCTTTGCAGCTGGGGGAGGGGGGAAAGCCTAGGAACGCTGTGGTGCTTATTTTTTGTGCACTGTCACTGGAGAAACAATGTGGCTTGAAAGAAAGTGCAGGACCCAGAGACCATAGGCCTGTTCCCCCATAGATACATTGTTGCATGGGAGACCTAAAGCTGTTTGACTGCTTTTTCCTGTGTGCCTCGGTCGTTTCAGCTCTACTATGGAGCAAACTCTTGGATTGATATGAGGTGTCCTTGAAAAAGGTGTAAAGAGCCCCAGAAATGTAAAGTATTATTATCCCAAAATAATATTTGAGTCCTTGGTATGCATATACAGTAGTTTTAGAGGAGCTATAGAGTAAGTAGAAGGTATTTGCTGTCCTTTGGTTGCAGAAGAGTAACAGTGTGTACATACACAAGAACTGTACATACTTTTTTTTTATTCATTTATTCACTCATTCATTCAAGGCATACTTGAGTCTTTACTGTGGGAGCCAGGCACTGCATCAGGCTCTGAGTAGCTTTGATTTAATGTATTTATATCCTACTTTATTTCACAAAGAATTTGAAAGCTCATAGTACTTTACTTATATATGGAATCTAAAAGACAAAAAAAAAAAAAAAAAAACAAAGCACAAATAGACTCATAAATACAGAGACCAAACCAGTGGTTACAAGAGGGGAGGGAAGGTGAAGGTATGGGCAAAATGAGTGAAGGGAAGCAGGACGTATTGGCTTCCAGTAACGGAATGAAAAGGTCACTAGGATAAAAGGTACAGCACAGGGAGCACAGTCCATGATACCATAATAGCGATGTGTCGTGGCAGGTGGCACCTGCACTTGTGGTCAGCATACTATAAGGTGTAGGCCCGTCAAATCACTGTGTCTATACCCAAAACTAATGTGACATTGTATGTCAACTATACTGCAAAGCTAGGGGAAAGGACTATCTAGATAAATATACACTGGAGCCTGAGAGATGTTGTAATACTGAAAAGTGTGCACTAGTATAAAATTGTAGTTAATCTGGAGGTTTGTGGGAAAATTAGAGAGAACTGGCTTCATTTCTTTTAAAAACACAAGCAGTGAAAGATATTCCCACCTCTTACCCCCATACCCCTAAAAAAGGTCCTGAGCACTTGAGAGAACCCAGAGCTTCTCTGGGCCAGTCTCTACCATCATTCCCTGTTCCTCCCCCTGCCTTTGCCTCCAGAACCTTAGCTGGGCTGGGGCCTGATCTCACTCTACAGATTAAGTAGGAGAGAAGTGATGAGGTACAGAGAATGTAGAGTGGATGCCTGGAATGATTCCACAAACATCGATGAGCTCTGCTGTGGGTGACCTTGTGATTAGTGAATAAAACGTGTCCCTGCCCTCAGGAACCTTGGCGTCTAGAAGGGTGGGCTGACAGGAGTAAATAACTGCCAGTGTATCATGCTAGGAACTATAATAGAGGAGAGCGTGGCACATAGTGAGGGCACATGGAGGGACTATTTAGTTAACTCTGTGTTGGGGGCAGGTGAGGGACAAAAGAGCCTAAGTGTTCACAGAATCAGGGAATAGAATGAGTGGATGCTGCTGACCTATATGGTGCCTTGGTGTGCAATAGAGAAGGGGCACACAGCTGATCTAGCAGACCACTCACAGACGGGTGCCCTGTGCAGTGAGCAACGCACACCGCATACATCTATGGCAGTTGCATTTGCTAGATGGACAGAGGGAGAGTGGGAAGAATGTTCTGGACAGAGAAGACAGCATAAGCAAGGGCATAAAAATGGTTAAGTTCATTCTAGAGAAGAGAAAGTAGGAACTGGCATGGGGAGGCCTGATTTAATGGCTATCAGAGGGACAGTGGGGTGGACTTGGCAACTGAAGGGTGTAGGGAAAGGGAGGAGAGAGAAGAGCATTCAGAGAGACTCCCAGATTGTAGCCTTGGGTGCCCGGATGGTGCAGCACTAATGAGACCCAAGGAGACGGCCGACAGAGCAGCCCCTGCTCTCATTCCCCAGTGCCGGGCTGAAAGCACTGGTGGTTCCTTTCCAGTTTCCTGAGGTTGTCCCCCTTAACATTGGAGGGGCTCACTTCACCACACGCCTATCTACCCTGCGGCGCTATGAAGACACCATGCTGGCGGCCATGTTCAGCGGGCGGCATTACATCCCTACCGACGCCGAGGGCCGGTACTTCATTGACCGGGATGGCACCCACTTTGGGTATGTTTCTCCCTCTGTGATCAGTTTTGTAGTCCTAGGGAGTAAGTGTCATGGGCTTCAGTTTGGGGCTTTGGTGTCTTCTATAATACCTAGGAGAGGAGATAACAAATGTACAGATGCAATTTAGTAAATGTGCTTATTGAGTGGGATCAGAAGTCATAGTTTCTTTCCCAGAGAGGACAAGCAATCCCAGGTGACACATACTGGCTGGATGTGATGAAACTGCTGCTGTCCTATGAAATTGAAGACCAGGACGTTGTCATCTGTGTGGAATAGGTGTGATCCCACCTAGAGGTGGGGGAGTTCCAAAACAACCTCTTGGGGAATATCATCAGATTCAAGTTCTGGGGCTCCATGTTGCCGTTAGGGAGGGATGTGGAGTGTGACAGTGGTTCTCAGACCTCCTTCAATAGTTTAAAATGCATGAACAAAAATGGTGAGGGAAGGGCCAATATATGATTGCCATTTTTTAATTTTGCCAAGAAAAGTCTTTTTAAAAAAGCACCTTCAATTGTGACTGTCATTTTAACACTAAAACATAGAGAAAATAGCCTTTCCCAAGAAAGGACTTCTGATACCTTACACATAAGCAATGTAAAGATTTGTTTTTAGTTTCCTTATTTGTGAAATGAGAAATAATTATAGTTGCCTCACAGGCCTGCCATGCCAATTACATAAGGAGCCTTGGTATGACCCCTGGCCAGGTCCTTCCAGAGCATGTGGCTAAAGCTCTTTGCATCTTCGGCCTAACTTTGGAGATGACCAGAGAACTCGCATGGTTCTTGACCTTCAACAAATTGACTAGGGGGGTGGGGGGTGGGAGTGCAGAAATGAGATCTCCAACCACTGCTCCTCTATCACTCCTCCGAGTAGGATTGCCCACACTGGGAAGAAGGTCATTTTTATCCACAGAAAGGAATCTCTGGTCAAACAATTTACTTTGAACTATCTGGGTGTCCCCATTGGGCTGTTAGCTGCCTCCAATGCTGAGAAAACAAAGTGTCACATCATTCTGCAGAGCTATAAAAAGATTTTTGTTTGCAGGCTCTTTTGGAGAAGAAAGTACTGGCCCCAGCTGGCAGCTCCCACAGCACACTCTTAGCTGGGCCTTGCCCCGGGGTTATGTTTTTCGGAGCAGACCAAGGTTTGCTTAAGATCCTAGAGGACTGATTTGGAAAGGGGTTGTGGGGAGAGGGAACAGAGTTTGGCTCTAGGTTGATGCGCCCATGCCACATGGCCATAGCTGGAGAGGGTCAGAGACAGGCAAGGGTGTGGCAGAAAGCAGGATAAATGGCATTTATCCTCAGGCTGTTGGACTCCTATGGCCTATGATTCATCATCAGATGAAGTTGCTTAAAGACTCAGATAAAATAAAGTAGGGGTTTAAGGCATTTGGTCAGGTACATTTCTCTGCTGGTACACTTTATATGCCGCCAGCACCTATGATGAAGTCTGATTGGGCTGCCACCTGGGACAGTTTCCCATTGTGATCAGTGAATAGCACTTTGCACTAGAGTCTGGACCACTGTGGGTATGGGCTTGGAGTCAATTATGTTTGCATCTGGGCTTCTGCTAGCTGTGGCTCCTTGAGTAAGGGTATTCCTTAACCTGAGCCCCTCTTTTTCTTCATTTATAAAATGGACCTAAAATGGCACTTAACCCACAATGTATTAAAGGGATTAAATGGAACAACACATGAATAGTGGCTGACACAGATTAGTAGTTAGTAAGTGTTAGCTGGTGTTACGTCATGGTTATAGACTAACTACTTAGGCAACATCTTGATCTTTGGCTTTACTCATATATCTTTACAGAAAAGACCTTCCCACACCTACCAGTGATGGATCTGATTACTCTTAGCACTAAAGAATCTGAAGATAGAATTGAAAGAACTGAATTTTTATTTTAAGAAAATACAATATGTGATCTTATTCATTCCAGGGACCAGTTTGTTCAGGCGTTAGGAGTAGGCATTTGATGTCTGTATAGCTACCAAATAAGACTAATGGCAAGGATATATAGAAGATGGAGAACCCTTCTACATTGCTGGTGGAAATGTAAAATGCTACAACCCTTTTGTTAAGCATGCACTTCACCTTATGACTGAACAATTCTATTCCTAACATTTACCCAAGAGAAGTTGGTATGTGTATCCACAAAAAGTCTTATACAGGAATATTCACCATAGCTTACTCATGAGATCCCCAAACTGGACACAACTCAACTGTCCATCAATAAGAGAAAGGGTAAATAAATTACAGTACATCCATACCATGCCGTGCCATTTAGTTTTTTACATACAACATAAGGGATAAATCTCAGAAACATTCTGTTGAAGGAGAGAAGCCGGGCACAGAAGAGAATGTACTGTGTGCTTCCATTTCTATGAATTTCAAGATGAGGCAAAATTGATCTTTGTTGATAGAATAATTCTGGGATCGAATGAGAAGAAGCAGAGGGAAACTTTAAGGAGATGGAAATGTTTTGTCCTGTATCTTGGTGTAGATGGTGGTTATAAATCAAACTATATGATTAAGATTTGTACCTTTTTTGCACATTAATTATACCTCAATTTATATATATATTATATATTATATATAATTTATATATATTATATATATATAAACCTAGAAATCATCTTTCCAGTATTCTTATGTATACCCAATAACAATACCTAATAAAAACAAAAAAACCCTAATAATTATAAATATAATAATAATGATACTGATAATAATAGCTATTAATGTATATTGAGGGCTTACCTTGTGCCATGTATTTTCCAAGGACTTTTTATCTCTTAACTCCTTTAATCCCTTCATACCATTATGGGGTAGTTTTTAAGTTCTTTTTTTTTTTTTTTTTTTTTTTTTAATTTATTTATGATAGTCACACAGAGAGAGAGAGAGAGAGGTGGAGACATAGGCAGAGGGAGAAGCAGGCTCCATGCACCAGGAGCCCGATATGGGATTCGATCCCGGGTCTCCAGGATCGCGCCCTGGGCCAAAGGCAGGCGCTAAACCGCTGCGCCACCCAGGGATCCCTGGGGTAGTTTTTAATTTTCTTCCATTTTACAGATAAGAAAATCAAGGCATAGAGAGGTTAGGTTCAGTTACCCAAGGTTACATAGCTGGTAGTCTGGTTCCAGATTCTGTGCTCTAACCTCTGTGTGACACTGCCCAGGTCCATTAGCTCCTTCTCACCAAACTGTCTTTCCTTCCCGCTCAGAGATGTGCTGAATTTCTTGCGCTCAGGGGACCTGCCGCCCCGGGAGCGTGTGCGGGCTGTGTACAAAGAGGCCCAGTACTATGCCATCGGGCCCCTCCTGGAGCAGCTAGAAAACATGCAGCCTCTGAAGGGGGAGAAAGTGCGCCAGGCATTTCTGGGACTCATGCCCTATTACAAAGGTGAGGGGTCAGCTGCCCAGGGTGGTGGAGGTGTGGGAAGGAGGGTTGTAAGGCATCTGTCCATGCCTAGGTCTGCACCCAGAAGAATTGAGTCCAAGATTCATCTATATTACTCAAGGTTGGAGAGATTCCTGCTTCCCTTTCTGCACCCCCCCTCACCTTCCCCACTGGGAAGATTCAGGTTAAATAGGGCCCACCTTGCCTATGACATCATCAAATCACATTTCAAAAGGATTGTCTTCATCCCATCTTTTTGGTTTCCTTTTGTCATGGCAACTTATGATCCCCATTTATGTTTGTGCCTTTCAAAGGCCTCCAGAGTCCCTTCCCTGGGACCTCCCTCCCCTGCTGGACCCTGCCTTCACTGGGGCTCTCTCTTTGCGCCCTGACACTACCTTGCCCACCCTCCACCCCCACCTCCCTGACCCCTGTCCCAGTAATGGCTGCTGTGTTCACCCCCATAGACCATTTGGAGCGGATTGTGGAGATTGCCCGGCTGCGTGCAGTACAGCGGAAGGCCCGCTTTGCCAAGCTCAAGGTCTGTGTCTTCAAGGAAGAGATGCCCATCACCCCCTATGAGTGTCCACTTCTCAACTCCCTGCGCTTCGAGCGGAGCGAGAGTGATGGGCAGCTCTTTGAGCACCATTGCGAAGTGGATGTGTCTTTTGGGCCCTGGGAGGCTGTGGCTGATGTTTATGACCTACTGCATTGCCTGGTCACAGACCTCTCAGCCCAGGGCCTCATCGTGGACCACCAGTGCATCGGGGTGTGTGACAAGCACCTCATCAACCACTACTACTGCAAGCGCCCCATCTATGAGTTCAAGATCACATGGTGGTGAGTAGCCCTGGTAGGGAACAGAGTCCTGTCAGGGAGGGTGTCCATTCTCTTTAGTGGCTCTGGGAATAAGATCCCTGGAAGGGATACTGACTGCCCCAGACCTGCTGAGGTGAGGACCAAGTCCTGAGGCACAGCTCCAAAAGGATGGAGGTCTTCCGGCAGCTCCAGTCTTCCGGCTGTACCTCGGGGTCAGGCTCAGGGCTTGTGGTCCACAGGGACTTGGCACCTGCACTCCCCTGACCTTTCCTCAAGGCACAGCAGACTTTGCCTGAGGCTGATGGTGTCTGGCTAGCTAGGGCTTGACCAGGAAGTCCAGAGAGGTTTTGTCACTCTCTTGACCTTGCAAGAGAGTTTCTGCCCTTTTTAGAGCCACATTACCAAACTAATATAGGAATAATCACTTTCTCAGCCCTGTTCAATTATCCCTTCCTTGTGCCTAGCGTATAAACACAGAATATAATGGGGGATTTACCCAAGTAACCACCCCACAGCCCCTGACTGAAGAAGAAGCATCTTCTCTCCCTCTTCCCCCAGGGATAGTTCCACACTTTATTTTAGGATGTGGAAAGACTCTTCCTTCTGAAACATATTCTTCACCACCTTTTGGAGATGTAACCATAGTTGCCAAAGCCATGTACCAGGTTGGCCTTAGAAAAGCACAATGTTTACAGCCCTACCTCAGGGCCTTGGCTTCTCCTACTTTCCACCAACCTTCCTTGCTTGAACAGTTATCTTCTCAGGGCTGTTATGCAGATTTCAGAGGTTCCTTTCGAAGATTCCCTGAGTCAAGCAGGCAAGTTGCGTAGATCTTCTGTTTTCTTTGAGACGAAACATCCTTTCTGGAGGCTCAGAATCTCTTTGGCTGCCATTTCATGTGTCAGCATCCAATTTGTGGTGAACCTCCATAGATAGAAGCCCCCTCTTTTTTAAACCCTGTTCTTGCTGCTCACATTCTCCTAGGAGAGTTTCTGTTCTGAGGAAGCAAAGAAAGGATTGGGGGGAGGCACAGCTATACCAGGAACTGTAGGATGATAGCAGCAAAGCTTCATCATGTTTTACCCTCCACATCTCAGAGAGGTAACGATCCACAAGGTTCAGCTCCCACTGCATTTTCTTCTTGCTCCATCTGCAAGCTGGGGCAGTTAAGCAGGATATGCATGCATTTCCTAAAGGAGGAGCTATGCAGCATCAGTAATTGGAACATAACATTTCTGTGCTGCATTAAAGGCCTTTCCCTGTGATCGTGAGTGTATAGAGACTTTTTTTATATGTAAAAACTTGGTGAGGACAGCGTCACTACTTTCAGTCCTACTAGACTGGATTGGTGAGGTAGGGCGAGGGGGAACTGAAGACATCTGCATACCTTTGAGGAAGAGAAGGCGGAGCCCTGGGACCTGGCTGGATTCCTTCATGGGGCAGTGACCTTCTAGCCCTCTGTGGAACAGGATTCCAGGGTGTGGTTTTGCACTCTTACATTTTATCTCATATGGTGGAACAGAAGTATAGACTGAGCTCTAAGAGGAAAGTGCAGTCGGTCATTCAGGTTCTGAGATATATGTTCTTGCTATTGTTCTCATCCACAAATGAAATCATCACGATTCTCGAGTTGGTGTCCCTGCTTGAAGCTTAGTCTGGTAGCATGGCTCATGTCTTGTTCTAACAGAAGTCTTTCGTTTCAATTACTCTAGTTGATGTTACTGACTAATACAAATCCATTTTTGGACAGACACTGAGGCAAGGTATTGAGAAGAAAGGCAGTGTGAGTAGAAAGCAGACAATTAATCCCAATGCTTTCAGTAAACTGGCCTTGGTTCCTTCTTGTTCCCACCCCTGGCACAGAGTATCACAGTACTTGGTTATTTAGAATTCATACGTATAAGATCGTGACTTGTTTGATCAAATGCAAGTTTGCTCAAAAACAGGCCCTGAAGACTAGCTTGGGGGGGGGCGCCTGGGCAGCTCGGTCTGCTGGGTGTGTCTGCCTTCAGCTCGGGTCATGATCCTGGGGTCCTGGGATTGAGCCACCTCAGGCTCCCCACTTAGCAGGGAGCCTACTTCCCCCATTCCCTCTGCCCCTCCTGCCCACTCGTCTCTCTGTTGTGCACGCTCTCTCTCTCAAATAATTAAAGTCTTAAAAAAAAAAAAAAGACTAGCTTAGGGACACAGGGTCAGGGGATAAGAACACTGTCCCCATGCCCCTTGCTAGAGACACCCCTTGGGACCCACTCTGCCCCTTTGTTGCCCTTACAGTGGTGTACTCTATGCCACTGTGGGAAAGACAAGGCTCTGGGCCAGTAGGCCAGGGAGAGTAGGGATACTGGCAGCCAGCTTAGAGCCCTTTCCAAATGAAATAAAAGAGTTCAGTGGCCTAGTTTGGTCATTCTGTGATGAGAAGCCAAGGCCAGGATGAAAAGTGCTCCTGGATGTGGTGGTTTTGTAGTAATGGTCTCCAAATAAAGGTCATATCTGAGGAAGTGACTTCTCCCAGTTATTTCCCTTCTCAGTTCTAAGTGGTCAGGTCTAGAGCATAAACAGGGTTGGGTTAGGAAGGAGGGCTCCAAAGGATGAGTGCTTCTTCCCAATGGAAAGGGAATATATTTTCATAGAATTCTTGTGTGTAATATCGATGGGTCAAACCAAGTGCCTGCCTTTGGAAGCTTCCATTATGTTTGACTTTGGGCACCTTTTCTCCCAGGCGTCATGCTCACTGGATGGGAAGGTAAAAGTTTTAGGAGATAGGATTGTATGGTGCAATAGCAGCCATAACAAAATTCAATAAAAATGAAAAACTTAATGGCAACAAAAAAGATTGAAACAAAACCACAATGAAACACATCACAGCATCCCAGATGGAGGAGTTCTTTGGGTAACGCTCTAAATAGAAGAAATAGAGGAGTCATCACCATCCTTCTTCTACCTTTGGTTAACTCACGAGGCTGTCCAGTGTTTATCATGTGGAAAGCAGTCAACTGTGCTCTGAAAGTTTCTATTCTTTCTTCCTGGGGCTTAGGATATTCTGGGAGCTGTCTGAGCCTTGTGCCTCAGGCTGGTCAGGTGACATAATCTTCCTGTTCTGGGTTGCTTGTTGGAGGACTAGAAGAATGACATTTGCAAACCACAAAGTTGGGTGAGCCTCAGTGTGTGATCTTGGTCTAAGCTGGATCCTGAAGAGGTTAAGACAAATGACAACAACAAAACAAAAACTAGTCCTGCTGATCATTTTGATCCCAGATAGAATTTTAAATATCCTTTGGTATACCTTCTGGCCATATTTGATTCTGAGTTAAGCTTTCTTGGGTACCTTTTTGCTGGGGATCTTTCATGAAGGTAGTGCCTGCTTGTGATCCTTAAAAGAGGAGGCTTTATTCATCAGAAGCCGGAGTGTGGGGAACTGGAGTGGAAGAGGCACTTTTTGGAATTCCGGAAGAAACATATATGTATACATATGTTAATTGGGGGAAGGGTGGGTTGGCAGGGGTTGAGGAGGCGGGAACAAAGATTGGGTATAGGAACAGTTTGCTTCTGGAGCACGGGAGGTCACCTGGGTCCACTGTCTTCCTTCTGTATGGTATTGGGTTTGTGTAAATGGTGTAACACTTCCTATGTTTATTTACTACCTGTCTGTGAGCGCTTTGGTGCATGGAGCCCCAATACCCTCACGTGGCATTAAAGAATTAGAACCTGGGTGCTGTGCCTTTCTTTTCTAGAGACTTATTTCATCCCTCCTCTGCCCCGCACTGTGCCAGCAAATAATGTCTTGATTTGTGCTTAAGATATGATATGTTTGGGGATGCTCAGCGAAATAAAATAGGTTCTTTCCTGAAACCAACAGCTGAACTTCTGCCCTGGCTTGAAGTTAAAGGGAGATGGGCCCCATGGAAGGTGGTTCTGCAGTTACTCTAGCCTTGTCTCTGTTCCACAGGTGGGAGTGTTCCCACCCAGCCTAAGCATACAGCTCTGCCCTCTTATATTGAGAGGTATCCAGGGGAAGAAAATACCACAATAGTCACTTTGTGGCTCACAACCATGTCAGGTGGTTCTGACAGAAAGCCCTCCACTTCTTTCAAGGGAGACATAAATGGCTCTAAGCTTATGTGAGCCTCAGTGGTTAAGACCCTTCCTTAAGGAAAATGGACATAAGTTGCCCTTCCTCTGAAAGCAGACTTGACATCTTCCTGGCTAGTAAGTGTCCTCATCAAGATGTCCCTTGGAGTCATTTCATGGATTAACCCAGAAAGGTGAGTTCTGAAATGTTGGGTTAGCTGTGCCACCCTCCAACTGCCTCCTTAAATCTCTGATTACACTGACTTTTAAACAGAAGCACTGCATTACCTGTGCCAAGTCTATTCCCTGACCTACTTATTGCGCACACAATCACATGGTAATGATACACTAATGGTACTTAACAAGTTGGAAACTGAACAACATGAAGGTGTAATTTCCTCAAAGGCACATAGCCAGTAAGTAACAAAGTCAGGATTCAAACCCAGGGTCCTTTTCTGAAATCCTCACAGGTGTTCAGTAGAGCCCTCCCTTCTTCTTGGCAGCTCAGTGTCCCACCTATCAGGCTTAGGGCTTCACCTAGCTTCTACCAGTGAAAATTTGAAGAGCAGATACTCTAGAAGGAAAGGAGAGACTTTCTTTGATGTGTGGGTCTTGCGTGCCCTTGAGCATTGAGGGGCTAGCTGGGGTCTCCAGTGTACTGCCCTTCTAGTGAGAGACACACGGTCACTAGTTGGAGACAGGCCCCACTCACGGACGATGAGCAGAGGTAAGTGCTGGCTGCCTGGTTGGACCCTGGTGTGCAAGAGATGGTCCGGGATCAGACTCCTGCAGCCTACAGGCCTCACCATGCAGACGTGCTATGCAGCCCAACCATGTGGGGAAGTATGCCTGAGGCGTCGGCCCTCCTTCAGGGACCCCTGGCATCAAGAGAATAATGGAATATATGGCTTTTTAATTTAGCTCAGGGGCTCTTGTGTGTCTGGCTTGGGGCTTATGGCCTTTAGACTCTGGGTGTCAACCCTGCCTGTTTATTCCTTTGTCATCATTTTGAAGATGACCTCTTAGCTAGCTTTACTTACTTCTCATTTTGATTTGTTTAACTTACAGCATGTTCCTTTAGCTTTTATTTACCTTTAATTTTCTTTTGATTCCTTACCATTTTGTTTTTCCTATCCTGTATTTTAGTGTTCTCTATTTTTTTTTGTTCTCTATTTTTTAAACACAGTTTTAAACTTTATTTCTAACATAACTTTAAAATGAAGCACCTAGATGAATAGGGTGCTAATGAAGGTAGTTCTTGTTCTGAGCAAGGGTAATTATGTGCTTTTCTTTCCTTCTCTAGTCATTTCTACAGTGATCTTATTAACTGTGAACATTAGGTATCTCATTTCTCCCTAAGATGAATATCTTCTTCTAAAGTCTAAATACAGAGAAAAACTGACAGTGTTATTCCAGAAGTCATAGATCCAGGTTATCTACGAGATCCAATGGCCACGCTTTTACCTCCTCCTCCAGAATCCCCCATCCACCCGCATACATGCAGTAACATGTTCAGACTTAGGAACAGGGTAGTCCCATTCCTGATTGCTAAGGACTTCTTCGTTCACATACCTGTTCTTCCTGAGCAGTGACATGAATAAGTTGGGAGCAGTGCTGGACACCTCCAACCACCTGCAACTAAGTAGAAACGTTCAGGACTGTTGTACATCCAGAAAAAAATCCAAGGCAACTGCAGGAAAGACTTTGAATTGAATCATCTTAAACTGTCCAGAAGTGCTTCATAAAAGGGGCCCAAATCATGTGATGTATCTTTTCCACCCTTCTGTGATCTCAGTAGCAACCTGAATCACCCACAAACCATGACTTTTAGAAGATTCTCCTAATATATTACAGACTCTTGGGTTTTTTCCTATATCATGTGATCTTGGCAGATGGCCTAGCCCTAGTAGATCTTGGAATAGATATATATATACTTCTCTTTTGTTACTAAAATTAAGAAATAGAACCCCAAAGCACCACAAAACTTGGAGCTTGACCTCCATTAAAAGAAATGTATGTTAAGAGTTGAGTTGAAATATTTATACCTTTTTATTTTTGTAAAGGGATTGGATGGTATCATGAGTAGGTTTAAGTCCCCAGAATGTGTATCAACTTCTATAAGTGTCTTTATTAGTGTGTTTTCCAACATTACATCCTTACCTTCAGCTCTGCCTCAGCTTATGTTGCCCACTGTCCCTACTCTCACCATGTCATCTCCACCACTACCACCACCCACCCCTGCCACTCATGACTGCCCTGTCTTTATCATTTTAAAGGTGGTTCCATTTCTGACCAATCCCTCACCCAGCATTTGGTAGCCAGTCCTAGCAGTGACACTGTCCAGCACTGCTCCCAACTTATTTTCAGGCAGTTAGGTGCTCTTTACACTGAGGTCCCTGACTTTCCAATTCAGCTTTCTCATCTGGCCTGCTAGGATCTGAAGAGCATTTTCAGCCCTTCTCTCTAAGCTCTGTGTCTACTTCCACCACGGCAGCAGAAGATACTTGTAAGACCCTAATGAACAGATAAGTTAGCTTCACCCTCCTCTACTTGGAAAGGAAAATCAAAATACTTTTCCTGGAAACTACATTCACCAAGAGCTTCCTAACAAAAATAGGGACTTCCCTGGTGAGCTGACCACATCACTATTGGCTGAAATGAGGATGGCATTGTTCACTTGGCAGTCCCAGAAGTCAAGGCAGAATGTATCTGCTTCCAGACATATTCAGGGAATAGTCTATCCAATTGCCTAATTTTTTTTAAAGATCTTATTTATTTATAAGATCTTATTTATATCTTATTTATTCATGAGAGACACGGGCAGAGGGAGAAACAGGCTCCCTGCGGGGAGCCCAACATGGGACTAGATCCTGGATCTCGGGATCATGCCCTGAACTGAAGGCAGATGCTCAACCGCTGAGCCATCCAGGCATTCCCCCAATTGCCTAATTTTATGCTAACAAATGCAGCTCTCTTTGGAAGTTCTCATCGGTTCAGGGAAGCAGAACATGAGGAAGACCCTTAGAGTCACCTGCAGGGATGTTCTACCACTTACATTGGCTGGGCCTTTATCCCGGAGGATTCCACAGACATGGGGTTTATTGCCTGAGTTGAACCCTGTCAGTGCTGTTCCCTGCTGGGATGGCATTCCTGACTCCTTTATGGCAGCAGCACCCCTGGGACAGCCCGGGTTTGTGGATTAAGATACAGAGGTAGAATTTCCAGATAATCCAACCCAGGTTTCCTCATGATAATGTACAAGAAAGTGATGTTTGTTAGGTGGAAGGGTCTCCAGATACTCAACTACCCATGACTTTGGGGGTTATAGGCAGTAGCCATTCATTCATCCTCAACTTCTCCACATGATCATCCTGTCTTTTTAGGAAGGGGTTTCACCTGACCCCTTGTTAAGGACCCCTAATTCCAATAACTGAAAACCCTGTACATCTTTTCTCCTATTTTGGCCCTACACAACCAAGACATACTTCAGTGCCTTGACAGGGGTCACAAGGAGGCATAAGCATGGGCAGCCTCTGTCACTTGTTTCTGCGTGTCTCTGATGCTGATATTGGCAGGCCAACACCTCTTGTAGGTGTGAAAGTTGCAATATAACCAACAGATTCAAGGTCTAGGGGCAGCATTTGAAAGAACTCAGGGATGTCGGTCTACCTTGCCTGGAGTACTCAAGGTGAAACCGGGAGCTTGCTCTACACAGTGAAGGCAGGCCAATGTTTTTCAAACATTTTGGCTTCAGAAGATACTCCAAATAAATGCAAGATCCCAAGAAAGAGGCCAGTAGGGAAATTCCAACTCTGGTTGTAGCTAACAGAGAAGCCTTTGCAGGCTGCAATGCAGGTAGGTACCACATGCAGCAGAGGCCAACCAAAATTCAGACCCTGCTGACGTGTCACAAAAAGGGGCTGTGTTGGGGATCCCTGGGTGGCGCAGCGGTTTGGCGCCTGCCTTTGGCCCAGGGCGCGATCCTGGGGACCCGGGATCGAGTCCCACATCGGGCTCCCGGTGCACGGAGCCTGCTTCTCCCTCTGCCTGTGTCTCTGCCTCATTCTCTCTCTCTCTCTGTGACTATCACAAATAAATAAATAAATAAATAATTTAAAAAAAAAAAAAGGGGGGGCTGTGTTGTCTTATAATGGCTGACTGGGGTGACAGGAGAGGAAATTGAACTCTGTTGCTTCTGCTCCACCTATGCTATTCCATGTGCCTTTACATCTAACCCATTCAAAATGGAGAGTAACATAGAGACTTCTTGGGACCTTATATGACCTTATCAGTCTGTACTGCCTCCTTCTTCAGTGATCTTGCCTGAATTGCATTGAGTCATTTGTATTAGTCAAGAGAAAAAAAAAAACAATGCAGTAATCTGAACAATTTATATCTTTTTTTTTTTTTTTTTTTTTTTTAATTCATGAGAGACCCAGAGAGAGGCAGAAACACCGGCCTGCAGGGAGCCTGATGGAGGACTTGATCCCAGGACCCAGGGATCATGACCTGAACCATGAGGTAGATGCTCAACCACTGAGCCACCCAGGTGCCCCAATTTATATTTTTAATATAAATAACTGCTAATTATAATTGGATTGGAATAATGAAGGATTGGCTAATGAATAGTAGTGATAACTATAAAGAATATAGGAGTAGCACATAGAGCTAGGAATAGACGATCCATGGAAGAAAAACTCCTCCCCGAGGGCTGGTATCAGACTTTTTTGGAGGGGACATAGCCATGGTTTACTGAAAGGCAGAGAAGTCACTGGAGTGCTATGCTTAATGGAACTTACTGGAAATCCATCCCCTAGGGTGCTGGGAAAATCTGTTCAGGGAAGTGTTTTATCAAAGTCAATACACTACAGGGATCCCTGGGTGGCGCAGCAGTTTGGCGCCTGCCTTTGGCCCAGGGCGCAATCCTGGAGACCCGAGATCGAATCCCACGTCGGGCTCCCGGTGCATGGAGCCTGCTTCTCCCTCTGCCTATGTCTCTGCCTCTCTCTTTCTCTCTCTCTTTCTCTCTCTGTGACTATCATAAATAAATAAAACTTAAAAAAAAAAAAAAAAGAAAAAGAAAACAGGGGATCCCTGGGTGGCGCAGCGGTTTGGCGCCTGCCTTTGGCCCAGGGCGCGATCCTAGAGACCGGGGATCGAATCCCACGTCGGGCTCCCGGTGCATGGAGCCTGCTTCTCCCTCTGCTTGTGTCTCTGCCTCTCTTCTCTCTCTCTCTCTCTGTGTGTGACTATCATAAATAAATAAAAATTAAAAAAAAAAAAAAAAAAGAAAACAAAGTCAATACACTACAAAACTACCCAAGGTGAGTGCTGGGGAAAGCTGCTGGCATCTTTGTGCTGCTGATTACCATGCACTGCAGGAGCTGGGTGCTGGAGAAGCTGGGCTGTGAACAATTACACCAGAAGCAGAAAGGAAGGGCAGCCTGGGTGGCTCAGCGGCTTAGCACCGCCTTCAGCCCAGTGCCTGATCCTGGAGACCCAGGATTGAGTCCCGCATTGGGCTCCCTGCAGGGAGCCTGCCTCTACCACTGCCTGTGTCTCTGCCTCTCTGTGTGTCTCTCATGAATAAATAAATAAAATCTTTAAAAAGGGGGGGCGGGGCACAGAAAGGAAAATACCTTTCCTCTTAGCAATATCTCACCAGTATCCTTTACTATCAAGCTTAATATCATGTTAACTGGTAAAGGAAAAAATATTCAAAGGTTCCAACCCAATTTTTGCAGAAGCAATGAAGGATGAATATGGAGATAAGAGGCAATCAATAACTAACATATCTATATGCTGATGACTCTCAAATTTATACTTCTATCCAGGCCTCTTTCCTCAGCCTTGAATTACATACCCAATAACCTGCTAAATACTGCTGCTTCAGTATCTATTTGCCATCTCAAGCTTAATATATCCAAATGGAATTCTTTATTTCCTCTTCCTACCCCAAATATCTTCCTTATTCCATCTTTTCTATCTCAGGAAATGGCACCACCATTCACGTAGTCAACAAAAACCTGAGAGTCATCTTGAACTCCTCTCCTTACCTCACCTGCTGCAGTCCATCGCCAAGTCTTGAATCTGTCTTCAGGATGTATCTTGAAAACATCACAAATTCACCTGTCTGAATCACCATCATCTCTCACTTTGCATTACTACAAAGGCTTCTTGGCTTAATTTGATCCCTGATTATCCCCTCCAATCTATTCTCCAAAATAGTCTCGAAAAGGTTGATTAGATCCTCCAGCATGCCTACTTAAAACATTTTGTTTTTAGAATGAAATTGAAAGATCTTACCATGTTTGATCTGGTTCCTATGCATTCCCAGCCTCATTATACCACTCTGTTCCTTGTTTCCCATCTTCTACTCTGGACTTTTTCCATTCCTGTCTCAGATTTTTGTGATTGGCATTCCCTCTCCCTGGATTGCCCTTCCCCTAGCCTTCTCATGGGCTGGTTCACTTTCCTATTTTGTGTTCAGTGACACCTTGTCTGATCATGCCATGTAAAGCATACTTCCATTATTGTCTATCTACCTACCACATTACCTGATTTATTTCCTTTATAGCATTTATTACCAATAGTAATAATCTTAGGTTATTTCCTTTTAAATAAGCTCAATAAGCTCCCTTAAGGCAGAGATTTTGCCTCTCATTCACAACTATCCCAGTGCTTAAAACAGTGCCTGGAAAAGAGGTACTCACTCAAAGTCTGTCAAACAACCTTCCAGTGTAGGGACAGGAGACCTTTAAGGGTATTTTACTATTACCATACCCTGTGATTAAAGTCAATGGAAAACAACAACCCAATCTAGGTAGGACTAATAATGGCCCAAACCTTTCATGAATGAAAGTTTGGGTCATCCCACCAGGTAAAGAGATTTCAGTAGCAGATTAAGTATGATTTAAAGAGATGGGTGTTAAGTTGACAAGGGGCAGAGTTGTGATGGTTAATTTTATCTGTCAACTCTTTTGGGCCACACTGCCCAGATATTTGATCAAATATTATTCTGGTTGTTTCTGTAAGGGTGTTTTGGATTAGATTCACATTCAAATCAGTGGACTTTGGGTAAAGCAGATTGCCTTCCATAGTATGGGTCAGTTGAAGGTCTGAATAGAACAAAAGACTGGCTTCCCCCAAGCACTAGGGAATTTGGACAGCAGATGGCCTTAAGATTTCATCTACAGTATTACTTTTTCCTGGTTCATTAGAAGACTGCCTTTGGACTTGAAATGCAACTCTTTCCTGAGCCTCCTGCTTGCTAGTTTCCCCTGTCAGATTTTGGACTCACCAAGCCTCCACAATCACATGACCCAATTTTTAAAAATAATTTTCTTCCTATATATACAATAGCTATTTTAGAATGTATACATGTATCTCTCTTTCCCTTTTTTTCTCTGTGTATGAATATATATACTGTAGAACAGAACATATGAATATATATCATGCACACACACACACACACACACACACATATATATTAGAAGGAGATATACATCCTAGGAGAATATATATCTATATTGAAATCAAAAGGTAGCATACCAAAAAAAAAAAAAAAAAAAAAAAAAGGTAGCATACCACCACACCTTACTATTCTCATTTAACACTATCTTTTGGAGATCTGTCCATTTCAGTACCTGTAGAGCTCCAGCTTCCCCACCACCACACCTTTAAAATCTGATGGTATATTTGACCCTTGAACAATGCAGGGGTTAGGGTCATTGACCCCTTTGGCAGAAGAAAATCCACATGTAATTTTGACTCCTCCAAAATTTAACTACTAGTAGCCTACTGCTGACTGGAAACCTTACCAACAACATAAAGAGTCAATATATTTTGTATGTTATATATATAAAATATACTGTATTCTTACAATAAAGTAAACTAGAGAAAAGAGAATGTTATACGGGGACACCTGGGTAGTTCAGTGGTTGAGTGGCTGCCTTTGGCTGAGGGTCCCAGGATCGAGTCCCACATCAGGCTCCTTGCATGGAGCCTGCTTCTGCCTCTGCCTGTGTCTCTGCCTCTCTGTGTCTCTCATGAATAAACAGAGAAAATACGTTTACAGTACTTTTCTGTATTTATCAAAAAAAATCTGGTTAAGGCTACAGACAAGATGGTGCTACCAGTGCAGGTCTCTGCTCATCAAGCGCAGCCACTACTCTTCTCTATTCCTTGGTATGGCCTATGGAGCCAAGTGCTATCACTACCTGAAACCTCTGGCAGAAGTGGAAAGAAGGATATAGAAGCTAAGGAGGAAAAGAAGCAGGATAAATGGAAACACATTGAGACAAAGTGAGCCTGCTTTTCTCTGGAATGGTACGGATGAATAAAGTTCTCTGTTTTGTGTGATGCTCAAAAAAAAAAAAAAAAGATCTGTAAACTACATCAAATCTAAAGCTTCTTCTGCACAGCAAAGGACACAACAGTTGTCTTCTAAGGTAACCAATAGAACGGGAGAAGATATTTGTAAATGACATATCTGATAAAAGGTTAGTATCCAAAATATATAAAGAACATATACAAATCAATACCCAAAATTAATCCGCCTAACCCCCCCAAAATAGGCAGACATTTCTCCAAAAAAGACATCCAAATGGCCAACAGACACATGAAAAGATGCTTAACATCACTCTATACTATTACTATACTCATTATATTGTAAGAATACCATGTTATAATATATATAACATACAAATATGTATTAACACCTATTTATGTTATCAATAAGGCTTCCAGTCAACAATAAACTTTTAGTAGTTCAGTTTTGGGAAGCCAAAAGTGATTTGCAGATTTTCAACAGTAGGTCAGTATCTTTAACCCTCACATTGTTCAAGGGCCAACTGTAATGGGTTATAACCCACTGAATAAAATAAGAATCCATGAATTTATGTTGGCAGAAATAGTTACATAAAAGAAGTAGAGAGGAAAGTTCTTTTTTTCTTTTTTTTCCCCCAGAGATTTTAGTTATTCATTTATTTGAGAGAACAGAGCACAGGTGAGCATGAGCGGGGGCGGGGGGGAGGGGTAGGACAGAGGGAGAGGGACCACTGAGCCACCCAGGTGTCCCTCTGCTTTGGTTTTCTAAGAAGATATCTTTCTTAGGAAATACACACTGAAATATGTAGGAATCAAGAAGCATGATGTCTGCAACTTAGTTATATTCTTCAGGAAAACTGTGTGTGTGTGTGTGTAGGGAGAAAGCTTGAACAAATGATAAAGCAAATGGGGCAAATATATAAAAGGGGCACCTGGTTGAGCATCTGCCTTTGGCTCAGGGCATAATTCTGGGGTCCTGGGTTTGAGGCCTAAATCAGGCTTCCTGCAGGGAGGCTGCTTCTCCCTCTGCCTGTGTCTCTGCCTCTCTCTGTTTCTCATGAATAAATTTTTAAAAACACAAATTCAAGAAGCTTAAAGAACTCCAAGTGAAATAAATTCAAAGAGGTCCACACCAAGGAACATAATCAAACTGTAAGAAAGTCAAAGAAAAAGAATCTTGAAAGCAGCGAGAGAGAAGAAACCCATCACATAAAACGGATCTCAGTAAGAATATAAACTGATTTCTCATCAGAAACTATGGAGGTCAGAGGCAGTGGGATGACATAATATTTGAAGTGTTGAAAGAAAAACCTGTCAACTGATAGGACACCTGTGTGGCTCAGCGGTTGGGCACGTCTGCCTTCGACTTGGGGTGTGATCCTGGGGTTCCAGGATCGAGTCCCGTGATCCGCATTGGGTTCCTGGCAGGGAACCTGCTGCTCTCTCCGCCTATGTCTATGCCTTTCTCTTTCTGTGTCTCATGAATTAAAAAAAAAAAAAAATTGTCAACCGAGAATTCTGTATCTAGGGGTGCCTGGGTGGCACAGTCACTTAAGCATCTAACTCTTGGTTTCAACTCAGATTGTGATCTCAGGATTGAGAGATCAAGTTCCTCATTGGGCTCTATGCTCAGCATGGAAAATACTTGAGATTCTCACTCCTTCTCCATCTGCTCCTCCAGCTCATACTCTCTCTCTCAAATAAATAAATAAATCTTAAAAAAGGGGCTATATCTGGCAAAATTATTCTTCAAGAATGAAGGAGATATTAAGCCATCTCCAGATAAATAAAAGCTAAGGGAATTCATTACTAGCAGACTTGTACTATAAGAAATGCCCAAAGGAATTCCAATCCTTTGGATTGAAAAGCAAATGACACTAGACAGTAAGTTAAAACTACATGGAGAAATAACACTGGGAAAGATAAATACCCAGCCAGATATAAAAGCCAATATTGGGGCCCTTGGGTGGCTCCATCGGTTGAGCATCAGGCTCCCCACAGGGAGCCTGCCTCTCCCTCTGCCTGTGTCTCTGGCTCTCTCTCTGCCTCTCTCATGAATAAATAAATAAAATATTTTTTAAAAAATAAATCTTTTTAAAAAGGCTTTTCCCTATGTGAGTTAAAAGACCCGTACATAAAAACATTAATAGTAAACCTGTGTTAAGGGACGCCTGGGTGGCTCAGCGGTTGAACATCTGCCTTTGGTTCAGGACGTGATCCTCGAGTTCCAGAACTGAATCTCACATTGGGCTCCCCGCAGGGATCCTGCTTCTCCCTCGGCTGGTGTCTCATCTTTGCTTCTCTGTGTCTCTCATGAATAAATAAAATCTTAAAAAAAAAAAAGAAAAACCTGTGTCGATAGGCATACAATTTATAAAGATGAAATCTGTGACAATAACAAGATAAAATGAAAGGGACAGATTTATAGGTACAGAATATATACAATTTTAAATAAGTTGGTATTCAAACTATGTTGTTATAAATTTAAGATGCTAATTGTAATCCTAAAACTAATCACTAAGAAAATAAATTTTAGGGATCCCTGGGTGGCTCAGCGGTTTAGCGCCTGCCTTTGACCAGGGCTGTGATCCTCGGGTCCCAGGATCAAGTCCCACATCAGGCTCCCTGCATGGAGCCTGCTTCTCCCTCTGCCTATGTCTCTGCCTCTCTCTCTCTCTCTGTCTCTCATTAATAAATAAATAAAATCTTAAAAAAAAAAAGAAAATAAAATTTAAAATATACAGAAAAGAGAAGAGAATCAAAATGGTAGGTTATAGGGCAGCCCCGGTGGCCCAGCGGTTTAGCGCCACCTTCGGCCTGGGGTGTGATACTGGAGTCCCGGGATCGAGTCCCACCTCAGGCTCCCCGCATGGAGCCTGCTTCTCCCTCTTCCTGTGTCTCTGCCTTTCTCTCTGTCTGTAATGAATAAATAAAATCTTTACAAAAAATGGTAGGTTATAGAAAAATAAGTACATAACAAAAACTGCAGTAATGGAAGAATTGAGGAACAAAAAATATATGACATACAGTAAACAAAGAGCAAAATGGCAGAAGTCATTATTAGTAATTACTTCAGGGTAAATGGATTAAAGTCTCCAATTAAACGTCAGAGATGGGCAGAGTATGTTTTCTTAAAAGCTACATCTATATGTTGTCTGTAAAAGGTGGTTCACTTTAGACTCAAAGACACCAAGAGGTTGAAAGTAAACAGATGAAAAAATGTATTCCATGCAAGCAGCAAACAAAGGAGAGTTTGGGATGGCTATATTATTAGAATAGATTTTACATTAGAAAAACAGTTATAAGAAATAACGACATGGGGCAACCTGGGTAGCTCAGCGGTATAGCGCCACCTTCAGCCCAGGGCCTGATCTTGGAGACCAGGAATGGAGTCCCACATCGGCTTCCCTGCATGGAGCCTGCTTCTCCCTCTGCCTGTGTCTCTGCCTCTCTCTCTCTCACTGTGTGCCTATCATAAAAAAAAAAAAAAAAAAAAATTAAAAAAAATCTTTAAAATAAAAAAGAAATAATGACATTATATACAGAATAAGGTTTAATCCAAAAATACAATTATAAGCATATATGCATCTAACATACGAGCACCAAGTGCATATGAAACAAACAAACAAAAGAACAGAATTAAGGGAAATTGATAGTTCTACAACCATAGTTGGATATTTCTGTAACCCATTTTTAATAATGGATAGAACAACCAGAAAAAAAGATCAAGAAGGAAAGAGTAGGGCAGCCCTGGAGGCTCAGCGGTTTACCGCAGACTTCAGCCCAGAGCCTGATCCTGGAAACCTGGGATCGAGTCTCACGTTGGGCTCCCTCCATGGAGCCTGCTTCTCCCTCTGCCTGTGTCTCTGCCTTTTTCTTTCTCTGTGTGTCTCTCATGAATAAATAAATAAAAATCTCAAAAAAAAAAAAAAAGAAGGAAAGAGTATTTGAATGACATTATAATCAAGGTATACCTAACAGACATATATAGAACTCTTCACTTAACAATAATGGAATACACATTTTTCTTAAATGCATATAAAACACTGTCTAGAGTAGAACATATTTTAGTCCAGAAAATGAGTTTTTTAAAATTTTTATTGATTATTTAAAGATTTTATTTATTTATTCATGAGCCCCCCCCCCCCCCCCCCACACACACAGAAAGAGAGAGAGAGAGGCAGAGTCACAGGCAGAGGAAGAAGCAGGCTCCATGAAGGGAGCCTGGTGCAGGACTCGATCCCAGGATCCCAGGATCATGCCCTAGGCTGAAGGCAGGGGCTAAACCACTGAGCCACCCAGGGATCCCTGAGTCTTTCTTTTTAATTAAAAATTTTCAAAAAAAAACAAAAAAAAAATTTTTCAGTGTTACTGAGATATAATTGACATATGACATTGTGTTTTAGGTGTACAATGCATTGATTTGATATGCTTATATACTGCAAATATTTCCACCAGTAGCATTAGATAACCTGTACCACATCACATAATCATCACAGAAAACGAGTTTTAATTTATTTTGAAAAATCATAGAAAATGTCTTTTCTAATCACAGTGGAACAAAACTAGAAATCAGGGACGCCTGAGTGGCTCAGCAGTTGAGCATCTGCTGTGGGCTCAGGTCATGATCCCAGGGTCCTGGGATGGAGTCCTGCATTAGACTCCCCGTGGGGAGCCTGCTTCTCCTCCTGCCTGTGTCTGCCTCTCTCTGTGTGTCTCTCATGAATAAATAAATAAAATCTCTTTAAAAAAAAAAAAAAAAAAGGTGAGACAACACAGAATTTAGAGTCCCAAAGGCTCTTGCCTCATTCTTGCCTCACAGATTTTGCTACATTCCTGCTTCAGGGATTTCAGCAATCTCCTTGATGTCATTTGAGGAAAATAAAAAGCTTACGAATCTTAGTGTGTATAATCTAATCCATTCATGAACTCATACTCTGATCATTAACAGAAACATTAAAAATGTTCTACTATACAATAAAAATCACACTTTCTATCCCACCGGCAGGGACTTCATCAAACACAGGAATCTCACAATCTAACTTGAAAAGCAGCACCATGAAAGTACAGCTTTTTCTCAAAGCATTTTAGGAGTTTTATCCAAATATCAAACAAAATATAAGTTATATAATGTCAAGTGGGGGAAAAAGATAAGTCCACTGTTGTTTCTCCTCTAAGTGTTTATTCAACAATACTCTAAATTACTTCCAGGCACTCTATAGTCATATGAAACATACATAATCTTTCTACAATGCCTTATGAAGGAAATGAGCATTTAATAAGACTTTTCTTTTTTTTTAAAGAGATTTTATTTATTTATTCATGAGAGACACAGAGAGAGAGAGAGGCAGAGACACAGGCAGAGGGAGAAGCAGGCTCCACGCAGGGAGCCCGATGTGGGACTCGATCCTGGGTCTCCAGTATCAGGCCCTGGGCTGAAGGCGGCACTAAACTGCTGAGCCACCCGGGTTGACCTAAAATAAAAAAATCTTTAAAAAGATTCTCCCTCTCTAAAAACATAAATTCATATACAAAAATAACACATTTTGAAGTTAAAAATAATACAATGAATATCCATATACCTATCAAGAACCACTGAATTCAAGACCTAAAACATGGCTTCATAGTTAAACCTTAGGTTATATGGTTAAGCCATATAACCTTAGGTGCCCCTTTCCAATAGTCTCCCACCCCACCTTCTCTGAGGGAGAAGACATGTCTGGTAGTTTGTCCCACTTAAGGCCCCAATGAGTCAGACCTACCAGTGTCCTCACTTTTGCTGGTTCCTTCCCACATTGACCTAGGGGTTAGCCCCTTACTTACTTTGCCCATTACCTTTTGATCTCTTATACCTCCCCCTAATTCGCTCTGCTATACCTACATAGGTTGGAGGTGTCGAGAGGCCCTTGCACTTGTTCCCTGTCCATAGAACATCTGCCTGAATATTTGCATACCAGCATGGCTAGCTCCCTCACCCTGTGTTCAAGTGTCTCTCAGTCAGGGCTTTCCCCTGCACTCTAAAACTGCAGACTTTCCGTTGTGCTTTCTATTCCTCTTCCTTGCATTATTCCTTTTATTCATAACAATGATCACCATCTCTTGTACTACTGTAAATAACTTGTTTGTTGTCTCCTCTGGGATGTAAGCTTCTCAGTATGTAGGTACTTTTGTTTTATACTGTCCAGTATCCTCAGCCTCGTATACAGTGTGGTTGTAGGGGAAGGGAAAGAACTTTCCCTGTACTCTTCTGAGTTCTTGCCTGAGAAGTAAAAGGCAGATTAACAAGGGGAAAACAAATAGGAATTTATTAACACGGATACCTCCACATACGTAAGAGAGACCAGGGAAAAGACTGCTAATTTAAATACCATCTTCAGGTGGACAAGAGAAAGGTGTGTGTGTGGGGGGGGGGGTGGGGGGGGTGGGTGGGTAACTGAAGGGCCAGTCACGGGACGACCAGGGAAAGAAAAGTAAAGAAGCTTAAGGTCTGCTCTGCAGAGTTAGCGTCTTCCCCATTGAGAAGTCTTGCGGTTGTCATCCTCTTGTAGGTATAGAGAGGGAGACACCTTTAGAGGGAGATTTCCTTGCAAATGTACATTTCCCTTATAAAGGAATATTCTAGTTTGTGTTCAGAGCTTGTCTTGTGTGTACTCTCACAAGAATCCTTATGCCCAAGGGGCATGTTTTGGGGTGGCATGTTCTGCCATCGCTCAGCGTTTAGGAAAAATCAATCTCCGTTTTGCAGATAATGAATAAAGACAGGAACTAGGCAACCTGTCCAAGATCACAGAGGCAGCGCTTAGCGAAGCTGGGACGCCAGCCCAGCTCTGCCTTCAGATACGGCCGTGTTGGTCTCTGTTGTGCTCCAGTTAACGCCACGGACGCCCCGGGACAGCCGCCGCCGCCGCCCCCAGCATTCTCGAGACGGGAAGCACGAGCACGGGATTCCACTTGGGACTCGACCATCAATACTGCCTATTATTTAATTTTGTGAGTCTCATTATGCCTTTAATTCGAACGCTAAAAGTCCTGACGTGGAGAGGGAAGAGACCGTCTCGTTTCCCGACGGGCCCGAGGAGCCCCCTCGGCAGCCTTCGCCCCGCCCCGCGACGACTCCCTCCCCCGCGCGCCCAGGGCCCCGGAAGTGACGTCCGCGCGTGCGCGCGTGCGTGAGGGCGCTCGCGGCGCCGGGGGCGGAGCGTGAGGGGGGAGGGCCGGCAGGAGGGCGGGCTGTGGACTCCGGAGCCGGGACCCGCTCGAGCTGCCCGCCGAGAGCCGCGGCCCCGACGCCCGTGGAGCCGCGGAGCAGGTACGGAGCGGACGCGCGCGGGCCGACGCTGGCGCGGCTCTCGGCCCCGGCGGCGGGGCGGCGGGGCGGCGGGGCGGCGGGGCGGCGGCGGCGGCGCCGTCCGGGCGGGGCTGCTGGGTCATTGGGCCGCGCCGTCTACCCGCCCGGGGCCGTTTCGCTCTGGCGCTCCCAGCCGCCGTCGGACCCGACTCCGGGCCCTTGGCGCGGCCCTGGCCGGCCCAGACGGTCGTCGGCCGCCTCGGTGCTGTCGTGCTCAGCCTCCCGGCTGCCGGCGCTCGCCGCCGAGTTGTGCCCGGCCCGGCCCGGCCCGGCCCGGCCCGGCCCCGACGGACAGGCGCTTGTCATTTCCTGGCCCTCCCCGCCGCCCGTGCACCCTCGCGGATGGCCTCCCAGCGGCGGGCTCCCTCCTCACCGCGGGCTCCCGGAGTCGGGGGCGGGCGTGGACACCTGTGGGCCGCCGGGTCGACGGCTCCGAGCCGGGCGGCAGCCCGGCCTGGGCAGGGGCCTGGGGCCTCGGGAGCGGGCCCGGGCCCGGGCAGGAAGGCTGGAGGCTTCCGTGGTGCGGGCACTGGAACGCTTGTCCTGACTTTGGGCCCGTGCTTGAAGGGGAAGTCGTGGGCCTGGGTTCGGAGGCAGAGAACCGCCCTGGGAGAGAGCAGGGGTGATACCTGTCCTGGAAGTGCAGCCAGAGGCGCTCCCAGGCATCCGGCGCTGCCTCGGTGCCCTGACCCGGCCCGTGACTGGCGGGTGTGGGGGGGCTCCGCGGAGCTCGTTGCCTTCGGATGACACGAGTGTGAGCGTCACCAGGCGAGTGCTCTTTGAGATGAGAAAACTCTTGGGTGCGTTTTTGTTTTTGAATTTAAGTAATGGTTGTACTTTTTTTTCTCTCTGTAAACCCGAAACTGCTTTTTAAAAAGTCTGTTATCGGGGGATCCCTGGGTGGCGCAGCGGTTTAGCGCCTGCCTTTGGCCCAGGCGCGATCCTGGAGACCCGGGATCGAATCCCACGTCGGGCTCCCGGTGCATGGAGCCTGCTTCTCCGTCTGCCTGTGTCTCTGCCTCTCTCTATCATAAATAAATAAATCTTCAAATAAATGAATAAATAAATAAATAAATAAAAAGTCTGTTATCAAAATCGTTGTAACAAGAAAGCTTGCCGCTCCGGGTAAAATTTGATTATATTGTTAATCCGTTTAATGATAAATAACGTTAACTTTTAAGAGTTACTGGTCCTTATGCAGAAGACATGTTCAGGATTTGAAATTGCACTGACCTTCCAGGCAATCATGTTTCCTCTCTCTTGAACTTAGAGAGGGACAGTAAAGAGATTTTCAACACAAAGTGGTAAATAGAGGTAAGATAGAGCAAGGAGGAGAGACAATGCAGGGTATGGAGGGTGAAGAAAGATAATCAGGGAACACTTTATGGAAATGTCTTGAAGAATGAGAAACTTTGAAACCAGCAAGGCTGGGTGGGACGGTGCAAGTAGGGGAATAGCAGGAGAATAGGCCAGTAACTAGTACTGGGAGATGGTTTTTGGTTTTAGTTCTTTTTTTTTTTTTTTAAGGTCTTATTTATTTATTCACGAGAGACACAGAAAGAGAGAGGCAGAGACACAGGCAGAGGGAGAAGCAGGCTCCCTGCAGGAAGCCGGATGTGGGACTCCATCCCAGGACTCCAGAATCACGCCCTGAGCCTAAGGCAGATGCTTAACTGCTGAGCCACCCAGGTGTCCTAAGAGAGGTGTTTTTTGAAAAGTAAAAAAGTGCAGGGCAGAAATGCAGGAGCTTGGGCTTTTATCTGATGATGACAAAAACCAGAGAACAGTTTTAAGCAGGTTCCCTACACAATTAAAATGGAATTTTGTGTAGATCTTCCACATAGGCTGCTATTTGGCTGATGAAGACTGTGTGTGCCCAGCACAGCGTTTGGTTATATGGTCATTAAGTGTTTGAATGGAGTTGTATGCTCGTTTACTAGTTGTTTCATTGTATAAAAAGTGTCTGACCCTGCTAATGTGTAAGCTTCTATAAACAGGAATTCTGCTTTTATCTGTATGCTCAGTCCAAGTTGGGCATTCACAAGTGTTCGTGAGTACTTGTTAACTTGATGAGAATTCATTGATTTTTGAAGTTGGTTTTCAGTGGAAAAAAAAATTCCATCAGTACTTATTTCAGTATTTACATATAGGAGAACTGAGAGCATGTTTCATTTACTTGTGTCAGTCCTTGGCTAGAGATAAAGAATTTCAGTCTTGACTCTAAGTTTAATTTTTGGCACATGTGTTTTTACTGGTTGCAAAGTAAATATCTGTAGCAGAGATGATCCCTAAAATGTGGGAGATACTTGTGTAACACACCTGTCAATTCTGTGACTCAGAACAGAAATACTGGGACACCTGAGTGGCCCAGTGGTTGAGCATCTGCCTTTGGATCAGGTGGTAATCCCAGGGTCTTGAGATCAAGTTCTGCATATCAGGCTCCCTGCGGGGAACCTGCTTCTCCCTCTGTCAGTGTCTCTGCCTCTCTCTGTGTCTCATGAATAAATAAAATCTTTTTTAAAAAATTTTTTATTTATTTATGATAGTCACACACAGAGAGAGCTAAACTGCTGAGCCACCTGAGCTGCCCTGAAAGTCTTATTAAGTGCTCATTTCCTTCATAAGGCATTGTAGAAAGATTATGTATGTTTCATATGACTACAGAGTGCCTGGAAGTAATTTAGAGTATTGTTGAATAAACACTTAGAGGAGAAACAACAGTGGACTTATCTTTTTCCCCCACTTGACATTATATAACTTATATTTTGTTTGATATTTGGATAAAACTCCTAAAATGCTTTGAGAAAAAGCTGTACTTTCATGGTGCTGCTTTTCAAGTTAGATTGTGAGATTCCTGTGTTTGATGAATCCCTGCCGGTGGGGTAGAAAGTGTAATTTTTATTGTATAGTAGAACATTTTTAATGTTTCTGTTAATGATCAGAGTATGAGTTCATGAATGGATTAGATTATACACACTAAGATTCGTAAGCTTTTTATTTTCCTCAAATGACATCAAGGAGATTGCTGAAATCCCTGAAGCAGGAATGTAGCAAAATCTGTGAGGCAAGAATGAGGCAAGAGCCTTTGGGACTCTAAATTCTGTGTTGTCTCACCTTTTTTTTTTTTTTTTTTAAAGAGATTTTGTTTATTTATTCATGAGAGACACAGAGTGAGAAAGGCAGAGACACCGGCAGAGGGAGAAGCAGGCTCCATGCAGGGAGCCTGATGTGGGACTCAATCCTGGATCTCCAGGATCAGGTCCTGGGCTGAAGGCGGCGCTAAACCGCTGGGCCACCTGGGCTGCCCATGTGTTGTCTCACCTTAAGTGTGGTTGGCAGCATCCTCTGTGGTGGGCACAGGCCAGCTCATAAGGAGTTGTACAAAAATTTTATGAATCATTTTTGAAGCTAGTCTCTTCAGTTTCCATTCAGAATAAATAATTGTAATTACATTTATGGTGATTTGGTCTATGTTTTAAAATTAAAAATGACTTCTGGGGGATTTTTGCATGGGATATATTTATAATTTTCTGTATGCTCTAAAGTTAAAAATACATAATGAAAGTTTTATTTTTGTACTTCCTGTTGTTAGAGTTTCCTATAATATTTGCAGAATATTGTGCAAAATATTTCTTTTTTCTTTTGGAGCACAAAAAAAATAATGTCTTTAGAAATCGAACTCATAAAATGCTTATTAATGGAAGAAAATATCTGACTGTGTTTTTTAAGTGGAGCATGTCATTTCCTTATGTCACATCTTGTTCCAGAAAGGATTCATAATGGCTTACAAAGATACATGTTATTGAGAACGTACAGAAATACAAGAGTGATGAATTTAACACTGAGGGAGAAAAATTAAGAAGAAAACAGATCTGTTGGGATCCCTGGGTGGCTCAGCGGTTTAGCGCCTGCCTTTCGGCCCGGGGTGTAATCCTGGAGTCCCGGGATCAGAGTCCCACATCAGGCTCCCTGCGTGGAGCCTGCTTCTTCTCTATGTCTCTGCCCCTCTCTCTCTCATGAATAAATAAATAAAATCTTAAAAAAGAAAAAAAAAAAGAAAACAGATCTGTAAGATCCTCATTAAAATGGAATGAGATCTGTACACAAAGTACTTAGACTGAAGTCTTAAGTATTTATTAGAGGGCCACAAATTTGACTGCTTTTTAATAGCCAGTTCAGAGAGAAATATAATCGGCTGCATAGTTCAGTGACCTTAAGATAAAAGACCAGTTTCTCGATTGGATTCTGAGACTCCTTATATTGAGTCTTGTATTCGACACATCCTTAAGTAAAGGGCTGTGTTGTGTTTTACTTTGTTTATTAGTTAAAATCCTCATTGCCTCATTGTGTAGGTTGATGACAGGACATCAGTGTAATTCAGTATAAGTAGTTCTGGTGCTGGTGAAATAATGTGATCTAAGTACTTAGATTTCTACACTAATTTAATTTAAGGATCTGTTTTAGATTATCCAGATAAGTAGATGGGGATTGTACATTCTTCGGGTTACCTTCCATAAATATTTTGTTTTCAGTGGAGCTTTCTATTATAGATTTATCAGCATTGGGGTTTGAGTTTGTGCTTCCTGACAAGTTCCTCGAGTACATCTATTTTTTATGTTGTTATTTTATGTTGTATAATCACAGAGCATTATTTTTGGCAGGTATGCTTTATTTTCATGGGAGTATGAAAATGGAGGAGTCTGACAAGGACAAATACTTAAATGAAAGTCACCTCACCTCCACATAGAGATGGGTTTTAAGGAATACCAAACAATAGACCTAAGATCATTTCCAGAATTAGGTGGGGGCTGTTAGCTCCAGGACAGAGAACGTTGGCTGGAAAATTTCAGGCATATAATTTATTTTTAAGATGAGAACGGATCCACTCATCTTAGATGAAGTGTCTAGAAAATTAGTGTATTTGTATTTTGCTCAAGCTAAAAAGCTGCCTAAATAATAATAGTTCAAAAAAAAAAATAATAGTTCAGATTTATCAAGTGCTAGCATGGACCAGCGTTATATCAACGTTGTCCTCTTCCCTCACTCTTCTAAAAATGTAAAGAAATGTGGTTCAGAGTAGTAACTTAAGTCGTACAAGAGGGGATGGAGATTTGAACTCTGGTAGTCTGACCGAATCAGTGGTCTGCACCTAACTATGACCTTACAGTACCTGCAATGGACTAGACTGTGAGCTCACAAGGTGAGACCAGACATACACAGTTAATAGAGGGAAGCACATTGGCAAGTATCAGAATCCCCCATAGTGAAAGGGCCTTGAACAATTTGGGATCTTCCTATCCAGATAATGGTCAGGGAGCTACAACTTTAAGGCATTTGGCCACAGTCTGTAAAGCTGGAGGAAAAAAAGTCTTCTAAGCATCGATCAGGATTGGCAAAGTGGAGATACTATTTTCTGTGTTATATCTAAAATGCATATGTATGTATATTTAAGGAATTTATTTACTTGTCAGAGTGAGAACACAAGCAGGGGAAGTGGCTGAGGGAGAGGGAGAAACAGGCTCCCTACTGACCAAGGAGCCCAACATGGGGCTCGATCCCAGATCATGGGATCGTGACCTATGCTGAAGGAAGAGGCTTCACCGGCTGAGCCACCTGGAAAAAAACAAAACAAAACAAACAAACATATTTTTTCTTTCTGTTTGCTCTAAATTTGTGTTGGAAATTTAGAGGAACGCCACAATAATATAGATAGTACACCATTCTAGAAAAAGAGATTGATATTCATATTTTAGAGAAAACTTCAGCCAGTGATCTCACTGCTATGATTTGGGATGAATTTAGGTTATGCTTTTGTTGTAATGCCATTGCTAGGTGTATGTGTTCTTAAATTTCATTCTGTTTTATTAGGAATTGTATTGCATTAAAGTTGTACAGATAAGTAAACCATTATTTATTGTGCATTTTCATGTGCAGCTATTTCAGGTCGTTCCAAATTTTTTTTTCAAGTATTACAATGTTGTTCCTACAATATATTGTAAGTTGTGATCTAGCCTGTGAAACTGCAGAATAGAGAACATCCTTATCCATCTTTAGTCACTAAACAGTGGGTGGAACTGTTGTTGCCTAAATGTAGTTATGTAACTTAGTGGTTTCTTGGTTGCATTTCTATAGAGCTGTTGACACTGTTTTTTAAACGTGTTCCTGAAAAATGACTTGGGCTAGTGACCACAGTTTTGAATAGGATATTACAAGAAGAATGCAAATAAAAAATATGAAAAAAAAAAACAAAACAAAATTGTAGGCTGATGAAATAAAATGTGTAAAATCTATTGTAATTAGTATCTGAGGAAGTAACATGCTTGGCTTCTACTTACCAAGTTGGATTATATCTTTATTTGTATAAATTAATTAGCCACTGCAAATTGTAGTTGTAGTGTGGTAAGTATGTAGATTTTATTCGTCTAGGGTTTCAAATGTTGTAGTCATGTAGACACCTCTTTTTTTTTTTTTAATTTTTATTTATTTATCCATGAGAGATCTGCAGAGAGAGAGGCAGAGACACAGGCAGAGGGAGAAGCAGGCTCCCTGCAGGGAGCCCAATGTGGGACTTGATCCCAGGACTCCGGGATCACAACCTGAGCCACCCAGTTGTCCCAGGTGGATACATCTTAAGTATCTATCTATGAGGAATTATCAGATGGCAAAATGTTTTCATACTCATATGCTAACTGCTCAGTATTTATTCTTTGAATATCAATTGTATGTAAACACTACTTTCTCCTGAGAGCCTACTTCTTGTTCTTGGACATATCTGGGGACAAAATGCAGACACTTCTTTGTCATTGTTGTTACCCACAAGAGTTTATATGCTATTTTTTTAAAGATTTTATTTATTTATTCATGAGAGACACAGAAAGAGAGAAGCAGAGAGAGAAGCAGGCTCCACGCAGGAAACCCGATGTGGGGCTTGATCCCGGGACCCCAGGATCATGCCCTGGGCTGAAGGCAAACACTTAACCTGGGTGTCCCTAGGCTATTTCTTTTTTCTTTTTTTTTTCCTAGGCTATTTCTTTAAAGAAGAACTTTTCAATCCTTATAGGGATCATCAAAAAAAAAAAAAAGAAGAAAGAAAGAAGGAAGGAAGGGAGGGAGGGAGGGAGGGAGGAAGGAAGGAAGGAAGGAGAAAAAGAAAGAGAAAAAACTTTTGCCTTTTTAATACTTTGATCTAGTAACTGAGTAAGTAAATTAGAAAATAAAAATCTCAACTTATTTTATTTAAAATAATACTTGAGAGAAAAGCTGAGATTCTTTTGAAGTTTAAAGTTCTTAGATTCTAACAGAAAAACTGATTGGGAGTTTGGATTTTAGGCCCAACCAGTTCCAGCCCCAAATACAACCACTAATGATTATGATGGTGTGTCTGCCAGTTGGGTAAGTGTAATGCAAAGATGTCAGTTTCATTCTTCAGTCAAAGCTGGAGCTATATTTAGAGAAGAATCTAAGTACTTTTTAAAGTTTTGTCCATCCCCCTGTCCCCCCCCAGCCCAGGTGGCTCAGCGGTTTAGCGCTGGCTTCAGCCCAGGGCGTGATCCTGGGGACCCAGGGTCCAGTCCCAAGTCCCGCATGGGGCTCCCTGCGTGGGGCCTGCTTCACTCTCGGCCTGTGTCTCTGCCTCTGTTTCTCTCTCTCTTTCTCTGTGTGTGTCTCTATGAATAGTAAATAAAATCTTTAAAAAATAAAAAAATAAAGTTTTTTTTCTTTTTTCTGAGGGTTTAATTTCAGGAAGTCTAGTTTTTATAGTTAATGAATTTTAGTAACTTTATCAAACTACCCAGTCTAGTAAACACTGATATTACCCCAGAATATCTTCTCATCTTAATTTTGTTTCTGTTGTCTAAAACTCTTACCTTTTTTTTTCTTTTTTTTTTTTTAATTTTTATTTATTCATGATAGTCACAGAGAGAGAGAGAGAGAGAGAGAGGCAGAGACATAGGCAGAGGGAGAAGCAGGCTCCATGCACCGGAAGCCCGACGTGGGATCCGATCCCGGGTCTCCAGGATCGCGCCCTGGGCCAAAGGCAGGCGCCAAACCGCTGCGCCACCCAGGGATCCCCCTTTTTTGTAATTAAAAAAATTATTTACTACTTTATGTAAGCATTTCAGAATTCACATAAGATGTTTGTGTGCGTTTATTGTATTGCAAAGATGTCTGGTATTTATGCTCTATGTTATTGTATAGTTCTACCCTTTGAGCTGCTATATAGATTTTTGGAATAGAATTGGTTACCATCAGTGCTTTGCATTGGTCTTCAAGGCCATTTGTAAAAGTATTCTTAGCAACCACCCCCCCACCCCCACCCCAGGCTCAGCAGTTGAGTGTCTGCCTTTGGCTCAGGGCATGATCCCAGGTTCCCATAGGGAGCCTGCTTCTCCCTCTGCCTATGTCTCTGCCTGTGTGTCTCCTGAATGGATAAATAAAATCTTAAAAAAAAAAAAAAGTATTCTTAGCTCCCAGTGATTACTAATTTCTGCCTACTTGGCTCACATTAGATTTTTCTTGGTGGATTAGCACTGTTATCCTTTAATCATTAGTAATGCTTTTTGACTTAAAGTCTACTTTGTATCACTGTAGCATTACCAGCTTTCTTTTGGTAAATGTTGCATGCTTTATCTTTTTCCATCCTTATATTTTCAGGTTTTTTTTTTTGTCCTAGAAAGATGTTGAATTTAGTTTTTTTCCCTGTATTTTAGTTTTTAAATTAGAATATTTAGTTCATTTTCATGTAATGCGATTGTCACTATATTTGGTGTTAGATCTACCATCTTTTGATAAGTTTTCTTTTTGACTCAACAGTTTTGTTCCTTTTTCCTTTTTTCTTGCCTTCTCTTGGATTATTTTTCAGGTTCTTTTTTTTTTTTTTTTTTTTTTTTTTTTTAAGATTTTATGTATTCATGAGAGGCAGAGACACAGGCAGAGGGAGAAGCAGGCTCCATGCAGGGAACCCAACGTGGGACCCCATCCCGGGACTCCAGGATCACACCCTGGGCCAAAGGCAGGCGCCAAACCGCTGAGCCACCCAGGGATCCCCTATTATTCAGTTATTATTTAATATTTCCCCTGTAGTAATGCTTACATACTCTTTTACTATACTTTTTTGTGATTATTACTAGCAAGGATAACATACACCCTTGACTTACTGTAGTCTAATACAAATTATAACTTTTATCACTTCTCCAGTAATGCTGGAACTTTACTTACTAATTCAGTTTGTCTTTTTCCTGCTTTGTGGTATTACTGTTTTACTCATTTATTTCTACCTTTATTTTAAGACTCGTAAGAAATTGTTTTTTTGTAATCAATATTCATGTGTATTTACATATATATTTACTGCTTCTTTTTTTTTTCTCTTTTTTTTTTTAATATTTACTGCTTCTATTACTTTTTGACCCCTCTGTATTTCTATGTTTCTCTTTGAGATAGACTGAATTTTCTTTCCATTTCCTGTGATATTTCTTCTAGTGCAAGTGGACCCATAGTGAATTTTTTATTTTTATTATTTTTATTTCTTTTTAGAGAGAGAGAAAATGTGTGTGAGTAGTGGGGTGTGGAGAAGGGGCAGAGGAAAAAAGAATCCCAAGCAGGCTTAATGTGGAGCCTGATGCTGGGCTCGATCTCACAATCCTGAGATCATGACCTGAGCTGAAATCTAGAGTCAGATACTTAACCGACTGAGCCAGCCAGGTGCTTCATTCTACCTTTATTTTTAAAGGGGGTAGTCACTAAGCACCACATTCTAGGTGGGCTTTTCTTTTTTTTTAAGCACGTTCTAGAGGTCATTCTGTTGTCTTAGGCTTTCATGATTTCTTTAGAAAATTTAGCTGTTAGTTTTATTGTTGTAACTGTGAAAGTAATGTGCTTTTCCACTGGCTACTTTTGAAAGTTTCTCTTTGTTTTTGATTATCACTAGTTTAAGTATGCTTTATCTGTGTGTATGTGTTTTCTGCTTTGGGGTTCACAGAATTTCTTGGATTTGTGGGTTGTCTCTTCAGTTTTGAAAATTTCATTAATATTGATTTTTATTAATTCTTCCCTCTTCCTTTGAGGGATTCCAGTTACATATTCCATAGACTTTTCCACAATGTCCCAGATTCTCTTTATACTTTTCTTTCCCTGTATTTCCTATTAGTTTTTCCTTCTGCTTCAGTGTGGATGTATTTTATTGACTTGGGTTCCAGTTTCTAATCCTCTCTTCTGCTAAGTCTGGTCTGCTGTTAAATCTACCCTTTGAATTCTTAATTTTAGTTACCATACTTTTCAGATCTAGCATTTCAGTTCGATTCTTATAGATGACAATTCTCAGTTAAAATTCTTTATTTGGGGGATGCGTGGGTGGCTCAGGGGTTAAGCATCTACCTTTGGGTGGGGTCATGATCCTGGGATCGAGTTCTGCATCAAGCTCCCTGCAGAGAGCCTGCTTCTCCCTCTGCCTTTGTCTTTCCCTCTCTCTGTAACATAACATTATGTCTCTCATAAGTAAATAAAAATCTTTTTTAAAAAAATTCTTCATTTTGGGATCCCTGGGTGGCGCAGCGGTTTGGCGCCTGCCTTTGGCCCAGGGCGCGATCCTGGAGACCCGGGATCGAATCCCACGTCGGGCTCCCGGTGCATGGAGCCTGCTTCTCCCTCTGCCTGTGTCTCTGCCTCATTCTCTCTCTCTCTCTGTGACTATCACAAATAAATAAAAATTAAAAAAAAATTCTTCATTTTAAAACTGTCCTTTCCCCCTTTTTCATCTATTTTAATTAATTTTTATTTTTTAAAAAAGTTTATTCATGAGAGAGAGAGAGAGAGAGAGAAAGAGAGAGAGGCAGAGACATAGGCAGAGGGAGAAGCAGGCTCCATGCAGGGAGCCTCATGTGGGACTTGATCATGGGTCTCCAGGATCCCGCCCTGGGCTGAAGGTGGTGCTAAACCGCTGAGCCACCCAGGCTGCCCTAACTCATTTTTTTAAATAGGGAATTTAAATGACTATCATTATTTTAAAGTGTTTCTGTTAATTACATTGTGTGGATCATCTGAGCATCTGTTTCTATTGTCTGTTTTTTCTTTTTGGTTTTCAATTATTTAAATTTTGGGTGTTGTGACTAAAATGAAGTTCCAGATGTTATTCCTTTTCAGAGAGGACATCTTTCCTCCATTTTGAGTAGGACCTCATCACCTAATCGTATTAGGGACTGAGCTAATGGTTGAAGTTGTGTTGCTGGGTTGATAAGGCTGAGTTTCCCTCTGGTTTATCTTTACTACTATCAAATAGTCATTAAGGGCCTACAACTGATAGTGTAGTGAATTTATTACAGGGGACTCTTCCCCTGGTGGCTTCTATACTGTAATCTTTGTTTCTTGAGAATAGTGAGATTACTAAAAATTCTACTTTAAAAAAATATATTTTATTTATTCATGAGAGACACAGAGAAAGAGGCAGAGACATTGGCAGAGGGAGAAGCAGGCTTCCTGCGGGGAACCCCATGTGGGACTCCATGTCATGATCCTGCGGGATCATGCCCTGAGCTGAAGGCAGATGCTCAACCACTGAGCCACCAAGGCATCCCTGAAAATTCCACTTTTTAAAAAAGGATTTTATTTATTAGAGCGTGCGCACACAAGCATTGGGGGAGGGGCAGAGGAAGAGAGAGAAGCAGACTCCCCACCGAGCAGGAAGCCTGACTGATGCTAGATCTCAGGACCCTGGGATCATGACCTGAGACAAAGGCAGACGTTTAACTGACTGACCCCTCTAGGCGCCCCTTGTTTTGTTTTGTTTTTTGTTTTTTTAAAGATTTTATTATTTTTTTTATTTTTTAAAGATTTTTATTTATTTATTCATAGAGACACAGAGAGAGAGGCAGAGACCGGCAGAGGGAGAAGCAGGCTCCATGCAGAGAGCCCGACGTGGGACTCGATCCCGGGCCTCCAGGATCACACCCCAGGCTGCAGGCGGTGCTAAACTGCTGCACCACAGGGGCTGCCCTAAGATTTTATTTTATTTTATTTTATTTTATTTTATTTTATTTTATTTTATTTATTTAAAAAATTTTTTTAAATTTATTTATGATAGTCACAGAGAGAGAGAGAGAGAGAGGCAGAGACACAGGCAGAGGGAGAAGCAGGCTCCATGCACCGGGAGCCCGACGTGGGATTCGATCCCGGGTCTCCAGGATCGCGCCCTGGGCCAAAGGCAGGTGCCAAATCGCTGCGCCACCCAGGGATCCCCTAAGATTTTATTTTTAAGTAATCTCTACACCCAACATGGGAGTCAAACTTAAAATCCTGAAATCAGGAGTTGTATGCTTCATTGACTGAGCCAGCCAGGCCCCCTGAAAATTCCACTCTTGATTTTTGGAGGTTTTCAGTTTTGTTTTGAAGCCCTCCTTGTGCAGCTGCAGAATTTGGTAAATGTCCTCAGGGGAAAACCTGCCTTATGTTAAACCCTGCTCTTTGACTCTTACTGGGATTTTGGCTCTTTGAGTCTTGCTTTTCATCTCTTCCAAAAGCTCTTGTGGTTCCTCTGCCTAAAGTAAGTTTGGATTCTCAGCCTTTTGTCCCAGAATCAGCAAATGCACTTAGGGAAAAAGTGGTTGCAGAATGTCACTTTGTTTCTCTACATGTAGCTCCTCTTTTTCCAGAATTCTGAGGCATCTAGATTGCTTCAGATTTTCTGATGCCTTTAAATATCAATTTTAAAAATGTATCTAGCTTTTCTCCTCAGCAGAGTGTTAGTCTGCCACAAGCTACTCTGTTGTACTTAGAAAAGAAAGTCTCCCATCAGTCATGAAGTCATGAGAAGAAATTAGTCTTTTAATAATTGTTGTGATGACTTTAAAAAAAAATTTTTATTTATTTATTCATGAGAGACACAGAGAGACACAGGCAGAGGGAGAAGCAGGCTCCATGCTGGAAGCCTGACATGGGACTCTATCACAGGATTCCAAGATCATGCCCTGAGCCAAAGGCAGACCTCAACCCTACCCACACGTCCTGTTGTGATGACTTTATAGCAGTAGTTCTCAAAGAGTAGTTCTTAGCCCTATCATCTGGGAACTCGTTAGGAATGTAGATGCTCAGGCCCTGCCCCTGACCTCCAGAATCAGAAACTCTGGGATGAGACCTAATACTTTGTGCTTTAACAAGTCCTCTGTGTGATACTGATGCATGCTAAAGTTTGAGAACAACTGCTTTATAAATTAGTCGTTTTGCTATTTAATTTTTTTACTTCTGGGACTCCTGGGTGGTTCAGCAGTTGAGAGTCCCACATTGGGCTCCCAGAATGGAGCCTGCTTCTCCCTCTGCCTCTTTCTCTGTGTGTCTCTCATGAATAAATAAATAAAATATTTTAAATAAATAAATAAATTTTTACTTCTACCTTCATTGAGCCCTGGAGAGTATATGTGGGATAAAAATGAAAAAATGGTTTGTGTAGGTGCTTTGTTGGTCTTCTGAATAAATAATTTAATAAATTTAGGAAGTGTGTACTGATTATTCCTAAAACTGTGCTATGTGTCTGTGTACGGAGTGGACATGTAAGCAAGCTTTTGTAATAGAATGTATTACAGTACCTGTATTTATAAAATGCTGTAAGAACCAGAGAGATAAAATTATTCTATCAATGGAAGAAGGGGAGTCAGATATTATTTGAACAGAATGGAATTTGAAGGTGAATTAACACGGGGTTTTTCTAGGCTTGTTCATAAATAAGGTGACCATGTAATTTATTATCCAGAGCAGTTCATTTTTGAGAACCAAAGGGGTGCCTTTATACTAGGACAACAGGAATAAACCAGTTCTCATGAATTGGGATATGTGACTACCCAGTTTATAGAGATCAAGTGATGCTGTGAACCCACAGTTCTATGTTAACTTGTGGAAAGCATTTCTTTCCATTATTTGTTTATAATTATGGTTTATAATTTACTGGATGATTTTTATAGTTTCCTGGGACTACTGTAAACAAATTAGCATAAACTGGATGGCTTGAAGCAATAAAAATTTATTCTTTCATTATTCTGGAGGCTAGAAATCTGAAATCAAAGTGTCAACAGGACATGTTCTCTCTGAAGACTTGTAGAGAAGATGATTGCTGGCTGTCCTTGTAGTTCCTTGGCTTGGAGCCCCATCACTAATTTCCACCTCTCTCTCAGGGCCTTTTTTTTTTTTCTTTTTTTAAGATTTATTTATTTATTCATGAGAGATGCAGAGAGAGAGGCAGAGACATAGGCAGAGGGAGAAGCAGGATCCTGGCAGGGAGCCCGATGCGAGATTCGATCCTGGATCCCAGGATCACATCCTGAGCTGAAGGCAGATGCTCAACTGCTGAACCACCCAGGTGTCCTTCTCAGAGCCTCTTTATAAGGACACCAGTTATTGGATTTAGGACCCACTATAATCCAGTATGACCTAATTCTATAATTACATCTCCTTAGAGCTTATTTCCAAATCAGGTTTCATTCACAGTATTGAGTTCAACCTATCTTCTTTTTTTTTTTTTAAAGATTTTATTTATTTATTCATGAGAATACACAGAGAGGAGAGAGAGAAGCAGAGACACAGGCAGAGGGAGAAGCAGGCTCCACGCAGGGAGCCCGATGTGGGACTCAATCCCGGGTCTCCAGGATCACACCCTGGGCCGCAGGCAGCGCTAAACCGCTGAGCCCCCGGGGCTGCCCTCAACCTATCTTTTTTGGGGGCCACAATTCAACCCACAACAAATGATACGGTTTTATTTATTTATTTATTTTTTAAAAGATTCTGTTTATTTGAGAGATAGAGATCTCGAGATAGAGCATGAGTTGGGGAGATAGAGGGAGAGGGACAAGCAGACTCCCCACTGAGCAGGGAACCTGTCTCAGGCTCATTTCCCAGGACCCGGGAATCATGACCTGAGCCAAAGGCAGATGTTTAACCAACTGAGCTATTCAGGTGTTCTGAGAAGGTATGGTTTTAGCAACCGTTGAAAGTTTCTGCAGTTTGATTGGATTAAATTTTTATTACATATAAGATGAATTTTCAGAGGCATAAAACATAAGACAATTATGTATTTTATTAAGCTAACAAATCTGAATAAATATATTTTCAATCCAGGCAGTTGCTTTTGTATTTTTCATATTTCATAGATAATAGGTGTGTGTAATTGCTTTTGTAACTTTGAGAAAAAACAAAGCTGTTAATGGTTGAAACCACATTATGTATTACAGTTTGTTGCTAGTTTAAGTGGAGTAAGAGAGGGAATATCTGGTCATTTACTTACTGAATAAACTGACCAGTTGGGAAATTGGCTGCTTCTGTGGAAGAGAGGATAGAGCATGGTTAGGAAGTAGACCATAGGGCAGCCCCGGTGGCCCAGCGGTTTAGCGCCACCTGCAGCCCAGGGCATGTTCCTGGAGACCCTGGATCGAGTCCCACGCCAGGCTCTCTGCATGGTGCCTGCTTCTCCCTCTACCTGTGTCTCTGCCTCTCTCTCTCTCTCTCTCTCTCTCTGTGTGTCTCTATGAATAAATAAATAAATAAATAAATAATCTTAAAATAAAAAAAAAAGGAAGTAGACCATAGCAGCCAGTTTATTTTGCGTGCAAGTTTGAGTTCTTAGCCTGGGGAATGGCATGCTCAGATTGGAGTCATAATTTTATTTATCTGGAGAGGGTGCGACTTAATACAATGGAAGGTTATTTTTAAGAACTCATTCTGTAAGAATGCTGCTCTGCTGGCTCTGCTCATTCCAGGAGCATAAACTCTGCATTATATTCCATGGATTTGATTACCAAGTGGAATTATTTGGGCAGGCTAGTGTTTGGATACTTTGTTTTGTTATATTTAACATTGGAACTCTGCCACTGATTCTCAGTGTTTGTTTGTTTTAAGATTTATTTATTCATTTGAGAGAAAGAAGGCTGGAGTGCAGACAGGGGAGGGACAGGGGGAGATAGAGAATCTCAAGCAAACTCCCCACTGAGCCCAACGCAGGGCTCCATCTCACAACCCTGAGATCCTGATCGTAGCCAAAATCTTTTGACATTCTGTTTCTGTTTCTAGGACAGATTGCTCTATTCATATCCTTATCCTGCATATCAGAGATTTATGATTTCTTTTTATTATAGCATTTCTAAATATGATAAACTACTTCATTGTCCTATTAAAGTATTTGTCATTCTATTTTCTATGTGGGCCTTTTAAAAACTAGAAGTTCCGGGATCCCTGGGTGGCGCAGCGGTTTAGCGCCTGCCTTTGGCCCAGGGCGTGAACCTGGAGACCCAGGATTGAATCCCACATCGGGCTCCTGGTGCATGGAGCCTGCTTCTCCCTCTGCCTATGTCTCTGCCTCTCTCTCTCTCTCTCTCTCTGTGTGACTATCATAAATAAATAAAAATAATAATAATAAAAACTAGAAGTTTCAATTTATGTATTTAAATGTTTCTGTTTAAAATTTTCCTTCAGTTTTTCAGCTTAAATAGCCCTCCAGTATTTTAAAAGTTTCATAAATACTTAATTTTAGTTCTGTTTTTCCATTTGTCTTTAAAAATCTTCAACTCTTTAAGATACCTATAACTAATTTGGAGAGTTACCAGATTGCTGACCAGTTTATTCCAGCATTGCTTATTGAAGATTCTCTCTTTTTCCTCCTTCCACTACTAATAACATGTTTTGTGTATTATATTAGCATTCATTTTGGAGTCAACCTATTCTGTGTCAGTTTGCCAGTTGTGTTGCTAAGTTCAATGTATTTTAATAAGTGTTTAAAAAAATTAAAGTTCAGTAATTTAATCTAGAAAAATTTTAAAAGTCTTGCCTATTATTGCTGAGAAAATATGGAAAACTTTTGTCAAGTTCAATAAAATTTTTGGTACTTTTATTGTCATTTGTACTCACCTTGAAATTTTTGAAATATTTGCCACTTATGTATTTAACTTTCTCAGTGAAAATTTGTACGTCTTATTACCTTACCAACTATTTCAGTTTCTTTATAACTCTATTTATTGTCAATCATATAATTTTCCTATTACAATATTTCCTAGGTGGTTTTATATTTTGATACTATTATAATTGAGATCCTTTTTTTTATATTTCCTATCTTGTTATTGTTAGGCTATTTTAAGAGTTCCATAGATTTCATGTATACATACTTAGCTTGTTTCACATAAATATAACTTCCTTTATGTAATTTTTAAATGAATTATTTTTTCATTGTTTATAGTGTTTTAGTTTCTTCTTTCAGGTCTTCTAGATATATAGTTAAATTTTCTATACTATACAGCAAGCCCCATGAGAACTGAAACTTTACCTTTGCTTTCGTAAAGTGCCTGTCATATACTGTACATCAGCGTATAAATATTTGCTAAATAAATGAGTGATAAGTAGAGAAAGCACTATAAGAATATAGTGACTGGGTGATGTTTTATTTTCTTTCTACTTTATTTTCTACTTGTCTATATATCTTATGTTTTTTAGAGTAAGCATCTTATATTTCTGTAAGTGGAGAAAAGCAAATTTAAGGAAAAAAATTTACCTATAAGTTTTATTACTTAACTGAAGCCAAAGGACAGTTTATCATTTTAGCAGAGTTGATTGGATGTTTCCTATAAATTGCAGCCTTGAGGAATGATCTATGAGGATATAGAATAGGAAGCAGGATTCTCATAAGGAAGATAATGGGGAGTTATCCAAATCCACAAATTTTTTGTTTTTACTTATTTTATGAGATGAATCTGGTTTACATGCATAGTCTTAAGGAAGAACACACCTAACTCTGGGATTTGTACTCATCTGGCCTTTTTTTGTTATTTTGGGTTTTTTTTTAAGATGTACTTACTTGGGAGAGAGAGCAAGTAGGGGGAGGAGCAGAGGGAAAGAATCTTTCAAGCAGACTCCCTGCTATGTGGGGCTTTATTCCCACAACTCTGAAATTATGACCTAAGCCAATACCAAGAGTCTGACGTTTAAACGACTGAACCACCTAGGTGCCCTTCCTCTGGCCATTTCTTTAGCGTACTTCAACCCAGATTGAATCCTAGCTTTGGAGCAGAATTCACAGGAATCTCAACTGTCAGCAATAGAGATTATTTTTATTCTGTCTTCCCTTATGTGAGTGGGTCAATTGAATTATGCATTCTGTATGCCCAGATTACTTAATAAAAGCCCATTTTTATGGAACTGGATGTGCCCCTCTGGCCTGCCTCCTGGGTGCAGTAGCTTGCCTCTGGATTATGGCTTTACTGACTCAGGATAGGTTCTTACACAGGAAAGACAGAATTGAATCTCAGGCAATTGATCCCCTTGTATTTCCCTTAACTGAAGAGGATATGCTCCTTATATAGCTCTGATGTCTAATCTGGTGTGTTGACTATACCTGCTTTGCCGCATTGAGACAGCTTCATCACTACATAGTCTTTCAAATCATGACATGCACTTTTGGCGATTCACTTGTTCTCTTTGTTTTCCATACTTAGAAATAATCTGAATGAAATGTTTAACCGTCTGATATATATTGGTTCATAAGTGTTATTTAAATTTTTTAAGTGACATTTTTAATAACTCTCTAACTTGAAACTACAGATTAACAGAAAATTGCAAAGAATACAGAGAGATTCTATATATACTATGGAGTTTGACCCAATGGCTACATCTTACATAACTATAATACAACATTAGAATCAAGAAATTTAACATCTGTACTGTGTGCATGTATAGCAGCTCAATGTCATTTTATCTCATATGTAGATTCCTGTAACTACTACCATAGTCAAGATACAGAACTATTCTGTTACCACTAAGATCTCCCTCATGCTGCCCCTTTATAATCACACCCTATGTTGGTAATCCCCAAGACTGTCCCCAGATTTAGTAATTTGATAGAAGGACTCATAAGACTCCTGTACTCCTGGCTATGTTTTGTTTTGTTTTAGAGATTTTATTTATTTATTTGACAGAAAGAGAGAGCTTGAGCAGGAAGGAGAACAGAAGCAGACTCCCCACTGAGCAGGGAGCCTAACACAGTACTTGATCCCAGGACCCTGAGATCATGACCCAAGCCGCAAGCAGAGGCTAAACCAACTGAGCCACGCAAGTGCCCCTCCTGGCTGTGGTTTTGTTGTTATTGTTGTTGTTTTAAGATTTTATTTATTGGGCAGCCCGGGTGGCTCAGCGGGTTGGCGCCACCTTTGGTCCAGGGCATGATCCTGGAGAACAGGGATCGAGTCTCACATCGGGCTCCCTGCATGGAGCCTGCTTCTCCCTCTGCCTGTGTCTTTGACTCTCTCTCTGTGTCTCTCATGAATAAATAAATAAAAATCTTTAAAAAAAAAAGATTTTATTTATTCATGAGAAACAAGTAGAGAGAGGCAGAGACATAGGCAGAGGGAGAAGCAGATTCCCTATGAGAAGCCTGATTCAGGACTTGATCCCAGGGCCCCAGGATTACGACCTGAGCCAAAGGCAGACACTCAACCACTGAGCCACCCAGGTCCCCCTGGCTGTGTTTTATAGCCAATAAAAGGATACAAAGCAGGAGCAATAAAGGAAAATGGTACACTGAACAGAGTTTGGAGGATACCTGGCATGAGCTTCCAAGAGACTTCTCTCAGTGGAGTCACATGGGGTGCATTTAATCCCCCCCAGTAACAGATTATAGCAACATGTGTGAGGTGTTTTCTGTTTGGGAAACTCACTTAAGCTTGAATTCCAGGGTTTTTTTGGAGGTTGGTCAGACAGGAACAAATACCTTCATGATTGATCATAGTTAATACAATTCTGGACCCCCAGAAAGAAAGCGGGTGTTCACCACACATCACACATTTATTTTATTTTTTTAAATTTTTATTTATTTATGATAGTCACACACAGAGAGAGAGAGAGAGAGGCAGAGACATAGGCAGAGGGAGAAGCAGGCTCCATGCACCGGGAGCCCGATGTGGGATTCGATCCCGGGTCTCCAGGATCGCGCCCTGGGCCAAAGGCAGGCGCTAAACCGCTGCGCCACCCAGGGATCCCATAAACGAACTGTCTAAACAAGCTGGTATGGTGTAGCTTGAAGCTCCAAGCTACATAAGCTCCTTGTGTTTTATATAAACACAAGGACACTTCAAGAATTCCATTCCCAGAAGCTGACCAAGAGCCAGTCACATAATGAGCAGGCCTTTCTGAAAGTGTGCATGATGTTTTAGCAACTCAGCCTGCTTAATTAACTCTTTCTCTACCCTTCCTTGTTAGACATGGATAGGATAGAGAGAAATAATGCTGAGCAGTGTGGAGGTGAGAGCTGGGAAGATTGGAGGGGGGGGTATAGATCGAGTGGCCGGGCGGGGGGGGAGGTATGCTACTTTTAGATAGAGTGGCCAGGGAAGGCCTTTCTAGAAGTATGACATGAAAGCTGCGGCCTACATGATGAGAGAGTAGTCACTATGTGAACAGCAGGGCGCACAGCATTCTAGGCATTGGAATAAAAGTGCAAACCCAGAAGACAAATGGAAAGGAGGCCTATGTTAGTTTTCTGTTGTTGCCATAACATGTTGCTACAAATTTAGTAGCTTGAAACAACACCCATTCATTATCCCAAAGTTCTGGAAGTCAGAACTGGCGTGCTCAACTTAGGTACTCCAGCATCTCAAGAGGTCAAAATTAAGGAGTCAGCCAGCGTGGGCTCCTATCTAGAGGCTATGGGGAAAATCTGCTTCCAGACATACTAGTGCTGGTAGAATTGAAATCCGTGTGGTTATAGCAATGAGGCCTTCATTTCTTTGCTGGCTGTCAGCCAGGGTCATTCTCAGCTTCTAGAAGCCACCCATATTCCTTGGCTTATAGTCTTTCTACCTTCAAAGCTGATAGTACTTTGAATTTCTCTGACTTTCCATTTTGCCCTCCTTTTCTGATTTTTACAAGCATACCTTGTTTTATTGCACTTAGCTTTATTGAGTTTCACAAATATTGCATTTTTTTTTATTGAAGGTTTGTAAGGCAGCCCTACGTTGAGCAAATCTGTCAGCACCACTTTTTCCAATAGCATTTGCTTATTACTTCGTGTTTCTGTATCACAAAATCTGGTAATTCTTGGAATATTTCAAACATTTTCATTATTGTTATACTATCTGTGATCAGTGATTAGAACTTGTTGAATGCTCAGATGGTGGTTAGCATTTTTTATCAATAAAGTTTTTTTTAATAAAGTATTTTTTTAGCAATAAAGTATTTTCAATTTAAGTTGTATAATTGTGTCGTTTAGACATAATATTAGTAAACACCTAATAGGCTACAATATAGTATAAACTTAACTTTTTTGTGCACTGGGAAACCAAAACATTTATTTGACTTTATATGACATTTACTTTATTGTGGTAATGTGGGACCTACTCTACAATATCTCCAAGATATACCTGTATTTTAAAAACAACTTTATTGAGGTACCTGTTGGTGCTCAGTCAGTTAAGCATCTGCCTTTGGCTCAGGTCATGGTCCTGGGATCCAGGACCAGTCAGGTTCCCTGCTTGGTGGAGAGTCTGCTTCTCCCTCTCCCTCTGCCCCACCCCTCATGCTTGTGCATGGCTCTCTTTGGTCCTGGGATCGAGCCCCACATGGGGCTCCCTGCTCCATGGGGAGCTTGCTTGTCCCTTTCCTCCCTGCTTATGCTCACTCTCACTGTCTCTGTCCCTTTCTCTCTCTTTCTCAAATAAACAAAATCTTTTTTAAAAAATTTAAAAATTGGGACTCCTGGGTGGTTCAGTGGTTGGGTGTCTACCTTCAGCTCAGGACATGATCCCGGGGTTCCGGGATCGAGTCCCACAACGGGCTTCCTGCAGGGAGCCTGCTTCTCCTTCTGCCTGTGTCTCTGCCTCTCTGTCTCTGTGTTTCATGGATAAATAAAATATATTTTAAAAACAAATTAAAAGTTAAAAACTTTGAGGTATCATTCACATATCAGAAAATTCAACCAGTTAAAATCAAACAGTTCAATGGCAACTATCATGACAGCCAATCCTAGAATATTTTCATCATCTCACAAAGAAACCTCATGCTCTAGCTATTTCCTTTATTCCCATTCTCACCCCCTCAGTCCGAAGTAACTGCTAATCTGCTTTCTGTCTCTATAGCTTTACCTGTTCCGGAGTTTCATACAAAAAGGGGATCATATAGTATATGGTCTTTTATCACTGGCTTCTTTCACGCATGTTTTCAAGGTTGATGGTATTGTGGCATATATCAGTACTTAAATCCTTTTTATGACCAAGTAATACTCCATTGCATGGATATACTATGGTTGGTTTATCCATTTATAGTTAATGGACATTTGAGTTATTTCCATCTTTTGGCTATTGTAGATGATGTTATAAACATTTGTTCATAACCAGGGTGCCTGAGTGGCTTAGTTGTTTAAGTGTCTACTGTTGGCTCAAGTCATGATCCCAGGGCCCTGGGATCCAGCACCAGTCAGGCTCCCTGCCAAGTGGGGAGTCTGCTTCTCCTTTTCTCTCTGCCCTGCCCCCCATGCTTGCATATGGCTCTCTCTCCCTTTCAAATAAAGTCTTTGAAAGAAAACATTTGTTACAAGTTTCTTTGTGGACATATGTTTTCATTTCTCTTGGATGTATACTTTGAGTGGAATTGCTGGGTCATATGGTAACTCTATGTTTAATTGTTTGAGGAGCTGTCAGTTTCTAAAAGCAGCTGCATCCCACAACAGTGTATGAGAGTTCTAATTTTTCCATATCCTTGCTATCACTTATTACTATCTGACTTTTTTTTTTTTTAAACCGTAGCCATCCTCTTGGATGTGAAATGGTATCTCCTTGTGGATTTTATGTTCACTTCCCTGATGATTAGTGATGTTGAGCATCTTTTCACACGTTAATTGGTATACCTTCTTTGGAGAGTTATACAAGTCCTTTACTAATTTTTAATTGGATTGTTTTTGTTGTTGAGTTGTAAGAATTCTTTATATATTCTGGATATTACCCTTTAGCAGATAGTTTGCAAATATTTTCTCTTATTGCATACAGGTTGCCTTCTCACTCTGTTGATTGTTTCTTTTTCTGTGCAGAACTTAAGTTTAATATAGTTACATTTGCGGGGATCCCTGGGTGGCGCAGCGGTTTAGCGCCTGCCTTTGGCCCAGGGCACAATCCTGGAGACCCGGGATCGAATCCCACATCGGGCTCCCAGTGCATGGAGCCTGCTTCTCCCTCTGCCTATGTCTCTGCCTCTCTCTCTGTGTGTGACTATCATAAGTAAATAAAAATTAAAAAAAATATATAGTTACATTTGCTTATTTTTCCTTTTGTTGCTTGTGCTACTTTTGGTATCATGTCCAAGAAATTGTTGCCAAATCCAGTGTCATAAAGTTTTCCCCCTATGTTTTCTTTTAGGTGTTTTATAGTTTCATGTGTTACATTTAGGTCTTTAATCCAAAATTACTCCTTTCTTAAAGTGTTCTTTATATTATTGAGAAAGATATAAGAAGTGTTTCTTTAGTATGACTATGCCTACTTGCCTGCCTGCCTTCCAGATGTTTTTATTTTAAGGAATCTCTATACCCAGTGTGGGGCTCAAACCCACAACCCCAAGATCAAGAGTCCCGTGCTTCACCAACTGACCTGGCTAGGTGCCTCAGGAGCTTGTTGGTAGTTATTTTCCCTCCTTCTCTGCCTTATAGCTTGAAGATTATGGACTCATATTTTTGTTGTGCTAATTGTTGTGCTTAATTGTTGTGCTAATGGAAGAATGATAATTCATTTGCAACAACACTTTCTTATTTACTTGATTAGCAGGAAGAAGATGAGCCTTAAGTCTGAACGCCGAGGAATTCATGTGGATCAGTCGGAGCTCCTATGCAAGAAAGGATGCGGTTACTACGGCAACCCTGCTTGGCAGGGTTTCTGCTCCAAATGCTGGAGGGAAGAGTACCACAAAGCAAGGCAGAAACAGATTCAGGAGGATTGGGAACTGGCAGAGCGGTAAAAGGACTTAAAATAGGGGTGTTTGAAAAAAAAAATAGGGGTGTTTGACCAGTGATATTGTTAGATATCTAGCTCTATCATTTTCACAATCCATTTTTCTCTCCTCTTGTGAGCTATTAGCAAGTCAGCTTAATATTAAGAGAAAAGCATTTTTTTTTACCCCTTTCTTCTCAGCATTTGGTGAATAGCTTTTAGTGATTTCTTCATTTTTGTCTTTTTCTTTTAATTATTTTGTGTTTAGAGTGTATTAGTCTGAGTTCTCTAACAGGCTTCTTAGAGTAGAAGAATGCAGATACATGTACTTCATAGTGTAGGTTAAATGCGGTAATATCTATGATGTCCCTAGCATAGTGCTCAGCACAGGGCTTTCATCAAGCATCATTTTCCTCATTCTTGTAATATATCCAGCATGGCATCTGATGTGGTGATAAACATAATAGTAGAAACTTGTTGATTAGTATACATAGCCCTTGCATTTTGGGATTTTAACTTTTTCTTAAAAATGAGATTAGTCAAAAGTAGTTTATATTATCCAGAAATATGATTATGATAAAAACTAAAAGATGAAATGGCTGATGAGCATAGAGATGAATAAAATACCATGTATGATGTTAATTTTTTGCCAAAACATCCTAGAAACAGTAAAACTTCCAATAAAAGAAAGTCAGACTGAACTTTGACAGCATTTGCTAGTTTTTTATATCTAATCAGCCATATTTGTTGAGTGACTACTTCGCTAGCATCTGTGGTGAACTCAGAGAATTATAATGCATGCTCATTGTTTTCAGTAACTATATGGTCAAAATGAAAATGTAGACAAAGAACATTATTTTATCCAGTTTCCCACTGCACTATTCTCAGTAGCTGATCCTATTTCATGAGAAAGTGGAGGTCACTAGGCATGAATTTTAGCTTTCTCCCCTCTCCACAGCAAAATGTACTAATATCTTTATGTTAACTTCTGTTTTGTCTCAGAGGGAGGTGTGTCCCTATTCCATTCTCAGACTAACACTTCTAAGCTGTGATTTCCTTACTGTTTCTTACTGCTTCCATTTGCGACCTTGCTTGAGATTTTCTATAGCACTGTTTCTCATAAGAATCACCTGGAAACCTTATGAAAAGAGGCATCACTGGACCTCACCTTAGAGACTGATTTTAATAGGGTGGGAGTGAAGTTTGAGAATTTGCATTTCTAACAAGTTCATAGGTAATACTGCTGGGATCACCATATAGAGCCATTGTTCTATGGACAGCCTTTGAGATTTATTATAAATACCTCAAATTAAGCTCATCCTAGGCCAAATTTATCGTTTTTATTTACTCTAATCCTCAGTCCCAACATTTCCTCCTACCTGTCCTGCATCCTGTGTCAATTAATGGCATCATAGTTTTATTCAGTTGGCTAAAAACCATTAGAATCATTCTTAATTTCTCCTTTACCTGCCACATTGTCTGTAACTGAGTGATAAGTAGAACTTATTCCAGCTCAGAGAAGTCTTTTGAATTTCACCCTTTCTCAGTTTCCAGGTCCTTATTTTCTCTCACTTAAATCTTTGTATTCTTAATTATTGCCCCTGAAGTTATCACATAGCTACCTGCGTTACTTTTATAAAACACAGATCCGATAATGGCAATTTATTGGATTTACAGTCTTTCTTGGTCCCCACCACATGATGAAATCGAGGATTATAATGGATTTGACATTCAAGGTTTCTTACCCTGGTCACACCATCAGTGACCATGCTAAACTTGGTCCACAAAAGAAACCACATGCCTTCACATTTTTAGTTCCCTCTCCGTGGAATGTCCTTTCGCTCAGAGGAACCGTGTTCATCTCTTCAGACCAGCCTAAATGTGACCATTGTAAAGCCTTGGGCTTCTTCAGCAGATTGAGTTGTTCTTCCCTATGTTCTCACGGCAGTCGGGTTTTACTCTCTACTGTAGGAGCTATCATATTATATGGTAATTATTTACTTATCTCTTTCTCCTTTTCAGCCTTGAGCTTGTTAGGGAAAATGACTAGAGTTTACTTCTTTTATGTAACCTTAGTTACATTTAGTTAGTTACAATGAATGAATATGATCCATGGAGAAGATCCCTTTTGAAGTCTAAACTATCCCATGGAGGGATAGTTTCTTATCATACACCTCAGACCTATTTGGTGTGTTTAGGCGCCAGTTCTAAAAATTTTAGATCCCCTTGCAATTCACTGAGTAATAATTTCAGATACAAGGAAAACTTAGAGGATGTGTGGCTCATTCTTAATCCTCTCTTGAATTGCAGACTTCAACGGGAGGAGGAAGAGGCTTTTGCCAGCAGTCAGAGCAGCCAAGGGGCCCAATCCCTTACATTTTCCAAGTTTGAAGAAAAGAAAACGAACGAGAAGACCCGCAAGGTTACCACAGTGAAGAAATTCTTTAGTGCTTCTTCCAGGGTTGGATCAAAAAAGGGTAATTTTCTTTCCTCTCTGCTCAAATGAGATACAGAATAGATCCACAGTGCCTGTGGGCTCTGCTTTTTAATAACTGTAAGCATTTAGGGGATAGCAACCCAGATTTGAAACTGAAATGGGATTTAAGGGTTAGAAAATATATAAAATTGAAAATCTTCTTTGATCAGAGGTCCTTGTGTGTTGGAGAAGCTTGTTTATTACTCTGTAGGAGTAATAAAGATAATTGAAATAATGTAGTTTTGTTTATAAAATGTATTATCATCCAAATATAGATCTTTTTGGATGTTTTCTTTTTTTGTGCCTTTAATTTTTGGATTCTGGTTTATTCTCCTTTGTATAATAGCCTTACTAACCATAACTTATTAGAAATGACTATATCTAGGCTTAAGGTTATGTAACAAAGAGGTTTTCTGAGTGCTTGAGAGAGAGCTTGCATCTTGAAGAAATATATAGAGAACACATAGGAAAAGGCTGGCTTTGAGCTTTTGGAAGGGTGAAAGTAACCCGTAGTAGATATTTTCTAGAGCATAGATTTGTATGTACATTATCTTTTTTGTCTGCTTCTTAAAATGCTATATACCTAGCAGAAGGATTGTCATCAAAGTTAAATGTGTTCTAACTGGTCAGCAGACGGGCTAGTTGAAGTGGCCTAGCTGGAAGCAAGAAAGAATGTCTGTTGTTAGGACTTAGTCTTTGAACCTTCATGTTGGTAGTCAGAGTTATGCAGTAAATTTGAAATGGTGATGGAGATGGGGCTGATGCTATCAGAAGAGATGTTTTGGACAAACCCCATCACCTCAGGTAGTTGTCAGGAATTTTTTTTTTGTCTGCCTGAAGATAGTGAAATGAACAATAATATCACACCTTAAGATCTTTGCTGGTCTTTCAGATTTAATGGCTGCTGTTTTGTCTTATTAGAAGGAGAAGTTACTTCTCAAAACACATTTCTTCTCTTTAATAATGCAAACCTTTAAATAATCTTTTTGTTCACATGATTAATTTGAAATTGTTTCTTGGTTGGCTGTCACTCCTAGCAGTTTTTTCTATTGTAATTAGAGAATAATCAGTACCTGTTAGAATTAAATTCAGAATGAATCTGGCTCATGATCTATTTATTAGGAGGTAGTGTAGCATGGTGGTTAAGAGCGTAAACTTTGGAGTCTCCTTGTTTGAGTCTCAATTCTGTAGTTTAATAGCTGTTGTGACCTTGAGTAAATCTCTTTAAGCTCTCTGTTCTGAGGGGCAGTAATACCTGCTGTAGGCATGTCTTAAGAATTAAATGAGCTGATGCAATTAAAAGCATTCAGCATAGCACCTGACAAACATAGTAAGTCTCCAATAAATGGTAGCTATTTATTTATTTATTTATTTATTTATTTATTTATTTATTTATTTATTTAAAAAGATTTTATTTATTTATTCATGAGACACTGAGGGGTGGGGGCAGAGACACAGGCAGGGGGAGAAGCAGGCTCCATGCAGGGAGCCCAATGTGGGACTTGATCCCGGGACTCCAGAATCATGCCCTGGGCCGAAGGCTCAACCACTGAGCCACCCAGGGCTCCCAAATGTTAGCTATTTAAAAATACAAGTTGTTTTCCTGGTAGTATAAGCTCTACTAGTAAGGATCTCAGGGGTATTAGGGTCATTTATTCCTATTTAGCTTAAATTATGTTTCTTGCTTTGGGGAAGTTCTCATTAACCTTAGGAAATTATGATATACAATAAAGTGGTAAAATATGAAATAGTGTAGAAGTTATAAAACCAATGGCTTTAACTGCCTCATTTTATAAATAAATGACAGTATGAAATCCCATAAATATTAGGTAACTTACTCAAGGTCATTTATTGTATTTAGATTAGAACTCAAGTCCCCTAACTCCTGGCTCCATTTTTTTCCATTATATTCCTTGACCTCTTGTAAATACGTGTGTGTGTGTGTGTGTGTGTGTTTGTGTGTGTGTGTATCTGTATCTGTATGTGCATCTATATCTGTGGATAGATACTTGATGAGGTGTCTGTTACTGAAGTACATTACATTCTTACATTCAGTGCCTATCCTTGGTACTTTTAAAAAATTGTATCCTAAGAATATCTGTATAATATGCATTATATTATGAAAGAAGATTTGTACTTTAAAAGAGACAATTCCAAGTTGTTTTTATTTAAAAAAATTGTATTGGTATACTTCTTAGCTGCTTTTCTTTTCAAGTGGTAGACTGTTACCTTAGATTTTAATCTTTAGTTGTTTTGGTCTATAGAAATCATAAAGACCTCAAAGTATTGAAAAAAATTTAGGTGTATTAGAAAATAAGATCCTATTTGATCTTTGTAGACTACTTCTATAACTTTGCTAGATGAACTTTGCATTTCAGACTGATTATTTGGTCTTTGCCTGTTGGATAAGGTTGCCTGTACTACAAGTGGTTTTAATTTATTGATTCTCAACTAAAACAAGCCTTTTGTATTCTGTATTCTCTGTTTTACTTCATTAATACGTGATGCCTTTGCTCTTGATATTTTTCTTGCTTCTATCCGTGGCGTGAAAGAAAGCTCTTAAACCAAGGCAGGTTGGTAGTAAACAGAACATAAATATAGCCTTCTAAGGAGTTTGAAGAATTGTAGTATCCTGTTAAGAGTTGGATGCCCTTCAGAAAAGGTTAATGGAATAGTTTTATTAAAGACTCCATTTACTTACAGTTTTTAAATTTCCAAAGTAAGGTTGAGAGAGCCATTATAACTTAATAGAGTAAGTCATAGTTGGTTGGCCATGTTGAAATACTTGCTGATTCATTTTGAAAGCCCTTTTTCTTTTAGAGCTCAAGTAGAATCTTGTTGCCCTGAATAGAATCTTACATGCGTCTTTCACAAACTAATCTAAAGGCAGTGCTCATAGGAAGACTATCTTTTCTTTTTTTTAGAATTAAAATACCAATTTTTCCAACCAGACCTTAGATTCTAAATACTAAGCTTCACTAAAGAGAACTCCTCAAGGGTTCCTTGGAGAAAAGACTGATTCAGGGGCTGGAGCAGGGAAAGAAGGGCTGTTCAAAATTTGGGGACATGTCAAAGGCCCAGAAGCCAGCTTCTGTGGATTCCCACTGGCCAAATTTGAGTATTAAATAAGGACAATAAATGGAATATACCTGACTGAATAAAATAATCCATTATTCCTTTCAACTAATAAAATAGATACATGATTAAAGGAGAAGAGAAAGCTCTCTCTCTCTTTTTTTTTTTTTTAAGATTTATTAATTATTTATTAGAGAGAGAGTGCTCTAGAGTGTGGGGTGGGGGACAGAGGGAGATGGAGAGAGAATCTTGAACAGACTCCCTGCTGAGCAGCTGAGCACAGAGCCAGCTGGGGATAAAGATGCAGATGCAGGGCTCCATTTCATGACCCTGAGATCATGACCTGAGCTGAAATCAAGAGTTAGATCCTTAACCAACTGAGCCACCCAGGTGCCCAGAGAAAACTCTTTTGACTAATAAATATGGAAGGAGTGATAGAGATAGGAAATCACCATTTTGCAATCATTGCAGTAAGAATTGATTCAGGCAAATTTCATCAATCATTGTTAAATCTGGGGTGAGAGGAGAGTTTCTTAAGGAACAAATTATGAATATCATCTCAAAATAACTCCCGACAGCAAATTTATTAATTACAAATAGGAAAATGGTAGCTATGTAATTATGGGAAATGGACTTTATATACCTCCAGTTATAATACTTTGAGAACGTACCATGAATTATGTAATATTCAAGCTGAGAAGTTATAACCCAAATCCAGTCATGAGTAAACAGCAGAGAAACCCAAGTTGAAGGGTATTCAATAAAATGACTTGCCTGTATTCTTTAAAATTGTCAATATTATGAAAATAAAGGAAGGCTAGGAGTCCTTAGAGGTTAAAGGAGACTAAGTATATGTGACCACCAAATGAAGATGTGACCCTCAGTTGGATCCTGTGTAAGGAAAAAACCCACAGCACTTTTTTCAGGAACTATACCGTAGTAATGTAAAAGCGTATCCTTGTTATTAAGAAGCACTCATATTAAGGGATAAAGAGTATGATATATACAATACCTGAAATTTTTATTTATTTATTTATTTATTTTTAAAAAGATTTTATTTATTCATGAGAGACACACAGAGAGAGAGAGGCAGAGACACAGGCAGAGGGAGAAGCAGGCTCCAAGCAGGGAAGCTGATGTGGGACTCCATCCCTGGTCTCCAGGATCAGGTCCTGGGCCAAAGGTGGCGCTAAACTGCTGAGCCACCCAGGCTGCCCATTACCTGAAAAATTTAGAAAAACTTAGCAAAATGTTATAATTTCATGGATCTGAGTAAAGGGTATAAAGAGATTATTTTTTTAAAGATGTATTTATTTTTAGAGAGAGGGAGGGAGAGAATCTCCAGCAGATTCCCCACTGAGTGCAGAACCCCAGCAAGGAGCTTGATTACAAGCTCCTTGTAATCAAGGACCCTGAGATCATGACCCAAGCCAAAACCAAAAGTCGGACACTTAATCTCTGAACCACCCAAGTGTTCCTAAGGAAATTCTTTGTGTCAGTCTGGCAGCTTTTCTGTAAATTTGATATTATTTCAAAATAAGACTTAAAACCTTAATCCTCCAGCATTCAGTGCTGTCCCAAGACCTGAACTTTACATGTTAATTAAATAGAAGCATAGTGTTGATTACATCGTCTGAAGGATAACTAATGAATTGCTACTTTAATCATGAGGGCCACTTTGACATTTAGATGAAACTGAGGTAATGATTCCCCAAGTTCAATTTAGAACTGATTTTATAATTGTGACTATTTTCTGACTTTCCTTGGTAAGGACTATGAGAAATTTTTTCCCTGTACGGCATATTTGGTGTCTTTTATTCTTTGACACCAACTGGGTGGCCAAGAATTCAGTCTTTTTTCTAACACTAACTACCCAGAGTGAGAACGAACTTCACAGCCCAAAACCCACTGTCAAGGGCTCAGTCCCACAAGACTGCCCCTACCCCAGACATACCTCAGGAATCGGGGCACCCATACTTCTAACCAACCAGCTATAAGTCAAGAATTCCTACAAGGCTCTCCTCGGGTTTGACAATTTGTTAGAATGACTTTATAGAACTCAGGAAAATAATTATAGTTTATTACAAAGACTACAACACAGGAATAAGCAAATGGAAGAGACGCAGAGAGCAAGGGGGGCCCACCAAGCTATCATGCCCTCTGTGGGCCATACACCAATGTGGAACTCCACAAACCTAATCATTTAGGTTTTGTTTTTTTTTTATTATTGTTAAAGATATTATTTATTTATTTACGAGAGACATAGGCAGAGAGAGAAGCAGGCTCCCTGCAGGGAGCCCAATGTGAAACTTGATCCTCCATGACCCCAGGCCCACTCCCTGAGCCAAAGGCAGACACTCAACCACTGAGCCACCCAGGCATCCCAATTTAGGGGTTTTTAAGGCAGCTTTGGTTCATAAGCATGACTGATTAAATCATTAATTGTCTATAGTTATGGAAAATTATTTAATGATACCTGTAAATATTACCATTATAATTCAAAAGCATATATTATTCTGCTTGGAAGGCTTTATTTTTTGTTATTACTTTTTGAAGTTTTTATTTTTATTTTTTTAAGATTTTATTTATTTATTCATGAGAGACACAGAGAGAGAGAGAGGCATAGACACAGGTAGAGGGAGAAACAGGCTCCATGCAGGAAGCCCAACATGGGACTTGATCCTGGGTCTCCATGCCCTGGACTGAAGGCGGCACTAAACCGATGAGCCACCCAGGCTGCCCTATTTTTATTTATTTTTTAAGATTTTATTTATTATTTGACAGAGAAGGCATGAATAGTGGGGGGGGGGGGGGAGAGGGAGAGGGAGGAGCAGATTCCCTACTGAACAGGGAGCCTGATACAGGACTCTATCCCAGGACCCTGAGATCTGTTATGGCAGATGCTTAACAGACTGAGCCACCCCAGTGCCCCTTAAGTTTTTATTTAAATTCCAATTAGTTAACATGTATGTGTTATTTAGTGTAATATTAGTTTCAGATATACAATCTAGTGATTTAACACTTCTGTACACACCCTGTGCTCATCATCGCAAATGCACTCTTCAATCCCTGTCACATGTTTTAACCCCTCCCCCCACCCACCTCCCTCTGGTAACCATCAGTTCTCTGTAGTTAAGAGTCTGTTTCTCTCTCTCTTTTTCCCCTTTGCTCATTTGTCTTGTTTCTTAAATTGCTCACATGAGGGAAGTTATATGGTATTTGTCTTTCTAGGACTGACTTACTTAACATGATACTCTCTAGCTCCGTTGATGTCTTGCAAATGGCAAGATTTCATTTTTTTTTTTTATGGCTGAGTAATATTCCATTGTGTATACACCACATCTTATCCACTCATCAGTCAGTGGACATTTGGGCTATTTCCATAATTTGGCTGTTGTAGATAATGCTACTATAAATATCAGGATGCATGTATTCCTTTTTTTTTTTTTTTTTGCATGTATTCCTTTGAATTAGCATTTTTGTATTCTTTGGGTAGTGTGATTGTTGGATTGCAAGGTATAGTTCTATTTTTAACTTCCTTTTTTTTTTTTTTTTTTTTTTCAGATTTTATTTATTCAGGGCAGCCCCTGTGGCACAGTGGTTTAGCGCCGCCTGCAGCCCGGGGCGTGATCCTGGAGACCCGGGATCGAGTCCCACGTTGGGCTCTCTGCATGGAGCCTACTTCTCCCTCTGCCTGTGTCTCTGCCTCTCTCTCTCTCTCTCTCTCTGCATCTCTATGAATAAATAAATAAAATCTTTTTTTTTTTTTTAAGATTTTATTTATTTACTCAGACACACACAGAGAGAGACAGAGACAGAGACAGAGAGGCAGAGACACAGGCAGAGAGAGGAGCAGGCTCCATGCAGGGAGCCCGACGTGGGACTTGATCCCGGGTCTCCAGGATCACGCCCTGGGCCCAAGGCAGCACTAAACCGCTGAGCCACCCGGGCTGCCCTAAATAAATAAAATCTTAAAAAAAAAAAGATTTTATTTATTCATGAGAGACACAGAGAGAGAGAGAGAGACACAGGCAGAGGGAGAAGCAGGCTCCCTGCTCCATTCTGAGAATGGAGAATTTCAGCCAAACTCCATTCTTGAGTGCAGAGCCTGTCACGGAGCTCCATCTCATGACCCCAAGATCATGACCTGAGCTGAAATCAGAGTTGCACCCTTAACCAACTGAGCCACGCAGGCTCCTCAGAAACTTTTTAAACTGAGTGTGTAGATAGGGAATGAAACACTCAATACTCATGGCAGACTGTTTATGCTTGAAATTAGTATTACTTATATAATATGATATATACATATAGCATATATTTGTACATTATGTAATGTACTTTCTACATTAAAATTTTCTGTATTAAAGTCGAAGAGCAAGCAATCGCCATCTAGATCCTAGCCAAAATATGATATAAGGGAAGTTATTCTTTTCTGTCTTTCCTTCTGAACACCCACTGGCTATCCAAAATGGCCTCATCTCCTTCTGTACCTGAACTCTGCCTCTCTCAGTTTCCACTCTGTAATCCAGACTTCAAACTTCTGATCTTTTATTGGGAGGTTGGTTTTTAGGAAGGTCAGAGAGAAACAGCCAAGTGTTAATTTTAATAATTTGTACTGGGATCCCTGGGTGGCGCAGCGGTTTGGCGCCTGCCTTTGGCCCAGGGCGCGATCCTGGAGACCCGGGATCGAATCCCACGTTGGGCTCCCGGTGCATGGAGCCTGCTTCTCCCTCTGCCTGTGTCTCTGCCCCTCTCTCTCTCTCTCTCTCTGACTATCATAAATAAATAAAAATTTTTAAAAAAAATGTAAAAAAAAAATTTGTACTAATAACTAGAGAGCAGAAGTAACCTTTTTTTTTTTTTTTTTTTTTTTTAAGATTTTGTTTATTTGCGAGAGACACAGAGAGAGAGAGACAGGCAGAGACACAGGCAGAAGGAGAAGCAGGCTTCCCGCAAGGAGCCCAATATGGGATTCAATCCCGGCCCTCGGGGTCACACCCTGAGCCAGAGGCAGTCACCCAACCGCTGAGTCACCCAAGGTGTCCCCAGTATTAGTCTTGATTTACTTTTTTCTTTTGTAATTTAAGATTTTAATTATTATTGTTTTTAAGATTCTGTTTATTTGAGAGAGTGAAAGCATGCACACAAGGAACAGCAGAGGGGGAGGTAGAGAACAAGCAGGAGAGGGACCAGCAGACTACACTGAGTGTAGAGCCTGTCATGGAGCTTGATTGCAGGACCCTGAGATCATGACCTAAGCAGAAACCAAAAGTCCAACACTCAACCAACAGAGCTACCCAGGTGCCCCTAAGATTTTATTTTATTTTTTAAGAGCAGTTTTAGATTCACAGTAAAATTGAAAAGAGGTTGCAGAGATTTCCCATATGTCCCTTGCCCCCACACATGCACAGCCTTTTCCATTATCAGCATCCTGCACCAGAATGTTAAGTTTTGTGTTACAATTAGTAAACCTACATTGACACATCATTATCATCCATAGTCCATATTTTACATTAGGGTTCATTCACTCTTGGTGTTATATATTTTATGGATTTGGACAAATGTATAATGACATGTACCCACCATTATGGTATCATACAGGATATCTTATATTTTATTTTTAAAAGATTTTTATTCATTTATTCATGAGAGACACAGAGAGAGGCAGAGACACAGGCAGAGGGAGAAGCAGGCTCCTTACGGGGATCCCAATGCGGGACTTGATCCCAGGACCCCAGGATCATGACCTGAGCCAAAGGCAGATGCTCAACTGCTGAGCTACACAGGTGCCCCTTCATTTACATTTTGAAAGGATTTCTAAAGTCATTATCCGTCTTTGGAGAAAAGTATTTGTTGGAGGGAAGAGTATGCAGAAGCAAAGCAATAAAGGGATGGCTAATGTTTCCCTACCCTTAACTGGCCTGCAGACCTCCCAAGTCACAGGGATTGGTGTTCCTTTGAAGAGTCTTCAGTCCTCTCTTTGGCATGCAGAGTTAATTACAGCATAGTGAAGAGCTTGGGCTTTGGAGTCCAGGCACATAGATCTGGGTTCAAATTCTAGCCTTTACCACTTAAGAAACTGCAACATTATGTAAGTTACTTAATAGGCTTGAATAAGGCCTCCTCTTCCTCATTTGTAAGCATCATAAATGTACCACTGTGTAGAGTAGTGAGGATTACACAAGAAAAACTGTAAAAATACTTAGCACGGGATCCCTGGGTGGCACAGTGGTTTGGTGCCTGCCTTTGGCCCAGGGCGCGATCCTGGAGACCCAGGATCGGGTCCCGCATCGGGCTCCCTGTGCATGGAGCCTGCTTCTCCCTCTGCCTGTGTCTCTGCCTCTCTCTCTCTCTCTCTCTGTGACTATCATAAATAAATAAAAATAAAAATAAATACTTAGCACGTAATAAACATTCACTATATGTAAATTATCTTTTTGTTGTTGTTAGATTGAATGTGCATTCTTTTTTGTTGAGTGAAGAGTTCTATATATGTTATCTAGGTCAAGCTGGTTGATAGCATCGCTCAGGTGTTCTATCCTTACTAATATTTTTTGTCACCTATAATATCAGTTACCCAAAAGAATATTGAAACCTCCAACTGAAATTATGGATTTTTAATTTTTCCTTTCAGTTCTCTCCATTTGTGCTTCCTTTATTTTTTATCAATTTGTGCTTTATTTATGTTGAAGCTGCGTTATTAGGTGCATACACATTTAGTACTGCTATGTCTTCTTGAAGAATTAACCCCTTTTTCATTGGCAGATTCTCCTCTTTATCCTTGGTAATATTCCATGTTCAGAAATTTACTTTTTCCAATATTTGATATGACTATTCCAGCTCTTTTTGATTGTTTGGATGGCATATCCTTTTTGTTTCTTCAGTTTTTAATGTATCTGTGTCTTTATATTTAAAGTGGATTTCTGGGGATTCCTGGGTGGCTCAGCGGTTCAGCACCTGCCTTTGGCCCAGGGTGTGATCCTGGAGTCCTGGGATCGAGTCCCACGTCGGGCTCCCGGCATGGAGCCTGCTTCCCCCTCTGCCTGTGTCTCTGCCTCTCTCTCTCTCTCTCTCTCTCTCTCTCTCTCTGTCTATCATGAATAAATAAATAAAATCTTTAAAAAAAATAATAAAGTGGATTTCTTTTTTTAAAGATATTTATTTATTTATTTATTTGAGAGGGAGAGAGTACAAGTGGGGTGGAGAGGGAGGAAATGCAGAGGGAGAGGGAGAAGTGGATACCTCGTTGAGCAGTGAGCCATGGGGCTTGATCCTAGGACCCTGGGATTATGACCTGAGCTGAAAGCAGATGCTTAATTGACTGAGCCACCCAGGTGCACCTAAAGCAGATTTCTTACAAGATATATAGGGATCATGGACTGTTTAGGCTACTTATATTAGACTGTTTAGGCTGTTTATATTTATTGAAATTTTTGATAATATGGTGCTAAAACTTAGCATCTTGGTCCTTGTCTTCTATTTATCCCATCTGGACTTAGTTATCTCCTCTTTTCCTACCTTTTTATTTATTTATTTATTTATTTATTTATTTACTTATTTATTTATTTATTATTTTTGAGATTATTTTTTATGATTACATCTTTATTTTCACTATTGGCTTATTAGATGTGCCTCTTTTTTTTTTAAGTGGCTGTTTTGAGGTTTAAAAAATATCTTAACTACTCTATTTTCATAGTGTTATACCAGTTTATGTATTAGAATCTTACCAATAGTATTCTTAGATTTCTTCCTCCCATTCTTTGTGCTATTATTGTCTTACATTTTACTTATACATAGGATATAAATCCCACAATCCATTATTATTAATTTAGCTTTAAACAATTACCATCTAAAATTTTTTTAATGAGAAAATGTTTTTTATATTTGCCATTGCTGATGTTCTTTGTTCCTGGCTGTTGGGAAATGAATTATTCCCATTTCCCCCATCTACCTCCAGTATCTGCAAACCATTATTTCATGTATTTTGTCTGATTTTCTAGTTGTTAAGGTAGTAAGGTAAATCCAATCCCTATTACTCCATCATGATTAGGAGTGGAAGTACCAGTTTGAGTGAAGGATTAAACTCTTTAAGTATTAAAGAATTTTTTCTAATCATACAGGATGTCAAGAAAAATTTTTGGTTTTCCATATTGGTAAAAAATGTTTCAGGAAGGATGTGGCCAATTTATAAGTTGAATTGTACTCTATTTATTTGCTTAGAAAATAAGTAGTACATTCAGATGGCTCAAAATGTGTATGGTCCCTCACCCATATAGTTTCTAGCCACTACGACCATTGTTCTCCCATATTCAGACAGTCTTTATCATTAGTTTCTGATGTGTTCTTATGTTCTTTTATTTTCATTTATAAACACATAAAATTTTATTACATATATTCTGCTCTATATAATGTCCCATTTTATGGATTAAACTACAATTTAGTCCCTTTTTAGTCTTCTCTTGTTATAAGTAGTACTAAAATGAGTGGCCTTGTACATATTTCATTTTGTGCATGTGCAGTTAATTTTTGAGAAATTGGGTCATAGGATAAATGTATTTTTAATTTTGATGATTATTGCCAAGTTATACTCCATTGCATTTATATCATTTTACACTCCCACCTCCATAGTATGAGAGTGCTTCCTCCTCAGCATATCTTCATTAACATCAGATGAAGATTTTTGTCTGTTAATTTTTAAAACAGCATGTCCTTTAGTTTTAAGTTGTGTGTTTGTTATCATGACGGAGATAGAGCATGTTTCCTGTGGTTAAGATCGAATTATGTTTCCTTTCTGTGCACTGTTAGAATTCTTTACCCATTTTCCTGTTGAACTGTTAGATTTTTTCTCCTCTTTTTTTTTTTTTTAAGATTTATTTATTTATTTGAGAGAGAGAGAGTGCTTGTGAATGGTGGGGGTAGAGGCAAAGGGAGAGGGAAAGAGAATCCTCAAGTAGACTCCCTGCTGAGGGTGGAGCCCTATGTGGGGCTCAGTCTCCGGACCCTGAGGTTATGACCTGAGTTGAATTCAAGAATCAGCTGCTTCACCAACTGAGCCACCCAGACGCCCCAGACTTTTTTCTTCTTTATAGGACTTCTTTTACATTAAGAAAAGTAGCTCTTTGTGATATAGCTTATAAGTATTTTTTCCAGTTTGTTGTATGACTTAGACCAGTAGTATTTTTAGCTACACATATAGTGGTTTTGTATGTGTGTGTGTGTTTTTCTTTTAGTATATGTGCTGCTGAAGCAAGCACATTTTTTTTCTTTTAATGTGATTTTAGGGCTTGTACAATTTGAATCATAGGATACACCTGATAATTTGAAAGATATGCAAATACTTCATTTAGAAAGATAACTATAAAGTGCAACTTTATTCTGCTAACTACTTAATAGTATAGCTTGGAGGAGAAAGGGTGTTTTTGCTTTACTTTGAACATAAGTCTAACAGGTATCTCATAGTTTGATAATCAGTTATGTAATAATGAGAGAGAGATGGAATCTTTACCATAGTTTATAGTACATTCTTTTAGGTAGTCTAATGTGTTTATGCCTCTTGAATAATCCAGTCTTTTATAAAGATTATATTTATTATTTATTAGTGAGAGCATCAACAGTAGAGGGAGAGGGAGAAATGAGCTCCCTGCTGAGCAGGGAGCCTGATGTGGAGCTCGATCCCAGGACCCTGACCTGAGACGAAGGCAGACGCTTTAACCAATGGAGCCACCTAGGTGCTCCTTGATAATCCAGTCTTCCCTTAAAATTTTAGTGCAGCTTCATCATTAAAATGTATCACAGGTACTATAAAGTTCAAAAAGTGGAATTATAAGAAGTTACTCTGAGAAAGCAGGTAATAAGTTGATTTCAGTACCTTCAAAAGATACTTTGTCTTCTTATCTTTCTTTTTGTATAAGAAAGAACTTGTGAAGTTATGAGGTAATTTAATTTGTTACAGTTATTGAATTAGCACAGTTCAAAATGAGGAGGCTTGGAAGTGATCAGAGATCAGATGGTAGTTCGTGCTGTCCAAGAGCACTTAACTTTATCTTAACACCCTTATCTTTGTTCTATAAAGGTCCCATTTTACTTTCAGTGTATTAATTTGAAGAGGGGAAAGAGTTGTGCGGCCACAGAGTAGACAGTGTTTTATTTGTTTCGCTTTCCTCTTTGCTATATGTTCTGTCATGATTACTGTGCTACTTTTTGATATATTCTTTTACTTTGAGCAGTATTGCTTGAAAGCTGACTAGTGGGTAAATAATTGTTAGTCTCCATATAGAGTAGCCTTGTTGACAAGTAGAACGGATTTGGAAGATTATTTATTTATTATAATTTTATTTATTATTATTATTTTTTAGTTATTTAACATCTTATAAGTATCCTAACATTTTTGTGCTTCTACTGATTGTTATTTTACTTATTGACTAATTTTGTAACTCGTGTAGTTTTTGAGGAAGTTCAAGATAGTGGTGCTATTTCAGTATTTACAATGAAGTATGTAGATCAAAGCATGATATATTTTGGCTAAGAAAATATTAGAGTAACTTTTATTTGAATGGGAATATATATATAGTAGTTTTATCTGCTTGTAACTCCTAGTCATAAAATAGATTTAGCTCACTTTTTAAGTAAAGTTGTCCAAATATTTAAACATAAAGCAATTTAAATTCAAGTTTAACTTTGATTAAGTATAATTTAAATAATCTTAAGTTACATACTTAAAGTAATTCCATGCATGGATCTTCTATGTAATAAAACTCATTATGTTTAATTTTCCCAGCAGAAATTCAGGAAGCAAAAGCTCCCAGTCCTTCCATAAACCGGCAAACCAGCATTGAAACGGATAGAGTGTCTAAAGAGTTCATAGACTTTCTCAAGACCTTCCACAAGACAGGCCAAGAAATCTATAAGCAGACCAAGATGTTTTTGGAAGCAATGCATTACAAAAGGGTAGGTTGATAGTAACCACTTAGAAACATAGAGTTTTGATTTTAGGATAGGTCTTAGAGATAATCTAGTGTAACTTTGTCATTTTATACCTGGGAAAATCAAAACCTGAGATATTACTTACCTAAGAAATGTCACGGATTCAAGTTAAAACCTAATTCCCAGGCTAGTACTTTTCCACTGCAACTCTGTGGTGTTTGGATCATCTTTGCATGGAAAGTCTGACGCCAACGCCACTTATATTGTGTGCTTTAGTAATAAGCCTTCCTAACTTGTCACCTTGTAAGTAGTATAAACCACCAAGACCAAAAACATAGTGTACCTTGAATTCTAAATAACAGTCATTAGATCAAGGAGCATTCATGTTAGCGTTTTTTGTTTTGTATTTGGATACAAAATACCTCTCCTTGCTCAGGTAGAGAAGGGAAACCTAGAATTTATATTTGGAAAGGTACCTTAACTATCCAGTTTCAGTCCCCTTATTATTATTATTATTTTTTAAGATTTTATTTATTTGTTCATGAGAAACACGGGACGGGGTGTGGAGGGGAGGCAGGAACACAGGCAGAGGGAGAAGCAGGCTCCATGCAGGGAGCCCAATGTGGGACTCGATTCCAGATCTCCAGGATCATGCCCTGGGCTGAAGGTGGTGCTAAACCACTGAGCCACCCGGGCTGCCCTCAGTCCCTTTATTTTATAGGTGGGGAAGGTGAGAGCCAGAGAGGATAAGTGACTTGTTAAGGTTACACAGCCACATTCTGCCAGTGTCAAAACTAGAACTTGTGCCTTCCACATGTGTGTATTTAACCCATAATTTCTAAACTGTAATTTAGTTGCAATAATTCATAAGACTACTTGTAAAGGGACTCATTTTTGTAAACAATCATCAATTTTATTTGTAATGTTCTTCACCTGTTAAACTCAGAATTAACTCTAAAATCCCCTTCTGTAAAGTGAGAAAGTCTTAAAAAAAAAAAAAAAAGAGAGGGATCCCTGGGTGGCACAGCGGTTTAGCACCTGCCTTTGGCCCAGGGCGTGATCCTGGAGACCCGGGATCGAATCCCACGTCAGGCTCCTGATGCATGGAGCCTGCTTCTCCCTCTGCCTATGTCTCTGCCTCTCTCTCTCTCTCTCTGTGTGACTATCATAAATAAATAAATAATTTAAAAAAAAAAGAGAGAGAGAGAGAGAGGGAATAAATAAAGCAGCAAGGTGATGAACTGCTTGGCTGTATTCCAGCTGTAGTCAGGAACACTAGGCTAATAAGCAGTCATCTTCTGCCAAAATACTTTTTAGATATGGAATTCAGTTTTAGTAAAGGAGAAAAGAAGCTTTCTTTCTTGTTTTTTGGTGTGTAGATACACTGAGAATAAGTAAGCAGCCCTGTTGTTGGTTTTTTTTTTTTTCCTAAAGTATTTGTAAACAGTAACATTTAAAGAAAGCATAGATCATTGATGTTTTGAGTTAGAAGCAATGATAGACTTCCTCAGTAGGGAAACATCAGAGCTCATGTGGTGTACAACTTTCACTTTTTAACCAGAAGTAAAAACTAAGGCTTTGTAGTTATTTATTCTTTAGCCCATACAGAATGTTTACCAGATATCTATACTGTTTTGGCATATATACTACAGTACATATAGCACATATACTCTGATGCTATATTTTAGAAAACCAGTCAGCTCATTTATCAGCTCATCAGAACCGATTTATTCATTTTTCTTTTGCTCAGAACTATAATGTGCTCTTGTTCTGTAATAATTTAGTTGACTTTTAAATCAGTACACTAAAGTATAAAGGTAGTTAACTGGTGCAGATACCATTATGCCTAACTTTTAAAGGCATCACTAATTGATATCAGAAAACTGGATAGGAAACCAAAAAAAAGGAGAACTGGATAGGGCTTCAGATTCCTTGCATTTGAAGAGCCATCATGCAGCCTGTTTTCCATTTCTGCTCTAGCCCTAAATGTTCTGTGGCTGAGTGGCCAAGTCTTATACATGTGTGTTTGGCATCTAGCACAATACCTGGTGCATACCTGATAATGAACAGATATTTGTTAAACTGAAATGTCCCTGAAGAAGCCCTTCTGGATAGTTGCTGAGATAATGAAGTGTGTCATAATGAAAGGTTCTACTCTCTCTACTCAGTTCACCAAAACTCAAAACCTTAACTTAGGCTTAAGACTCGAAAACCCTAACTTAATGTTATTCACACTAAGTAGACTTTCTAAGTCATCTTATTCTAGTGACCTGCACAATATGAAAACTTATATGTTTGAGCCCACCCTGTTGACATTGGCATTAACTGGTAATTTTTTTTTTTTTTTTTTTAAGATTGTATTTCTTTAAGAGAGAGACAGAGCACAAATAGTGAGAGGGGCAGAGGGCAAGGAGAAACACACTCCCTGCTGAGCAGGGAACGTAACTCAGAGCTCAATCCCAGGACCCCCGAGATCATGACCTGAGCCAAATGAAGGCAGACACTTAACTGACTGAGCCACCCAGGCACTCCAAATGTAATTCTACTGCATCCCACAGTAGTAGTCTTCCCAAAATTTCTGTGATACAGAACACTGAGTTACTCTTGTCCATATCTTTTTCTACTGCATTTCTGTTTTCTCCAATCCTAGTGTAGCCAATGGTAAGCAGCCTTTTCCACATATGAGTCAAATCTAGGAAATAACATATTTACAGAACTACACTAGAAAGGTTGGGGTTTTTTCAGCCATTTTTTTTAGATTTTATTTATTTATTCATAAGAGACACAGAGACAGAGACAGAGAGTTAGCAGAGACACAGGCAGAGGGAGAAGCAGACTCCACGCAGGGAGCCCGATGTGGCACTCGATCCCAGAACTCCAGGATCATGCCCTGGGCCGAAGGCAGGCGCCAAACCACTGAGCCACTCAGGGATCCCCCTTTCAGCCATTTTATCTTTGTCATGAAACAGCAATCTGTATTCAGACTTTTTTTTTTTTCAATTTGCTCATTCCAGAAAGGTATCTCTTTGGGCTGAAATTTCATTCAGCCCCTACATAATTCATACAAACTGCAGTAATGCAGCGTGATGCTTTTCCGTTCAACAAATGTTGTTATTTGCTCAGACTCTTCTAAATCTGTTTATTTTTGCCATTTTTTCTTTTCGATTAATCTTACTAGCTACTTAATATTAAAATATGCATTTCTTATAGTTCCTTTTAATGTTCTTTAGAATAAGAGATTTTTATTGCAAACAAGATAAGCAGCTACATCATTAACACAAAATCATTTGTATTTATGTTGTTATCAGACTTTCCTCTTCTTAGAAGTCATCATAGCAAAAATTTAGGTTTTACTGAGAAGATGGCTGATGGGGGGCTGATGGCAAACCTTACAAGGTTTAGTTTTTTTTAAACTTATCACAAAAACAACTGGAATTTAAGAATTTTACTGTAAGAACCAAGCTTTAAATAGGCCTAAGAGTGACCATGGATTCTAGGATGTATATGGTCACCAATGAAATGAGGGATGTATAGGTTTCATTTGTCATTTTGGACAAAACCTTATGTGTCTAGGGTAATTTTAAATTAGTATAGAGACCCAGCTAGATGTTAACCTTTCCCGTTATTACTAGAAAACCCTATTTTCTAACTTAAAGAGATCCCTGCCAAAAAATAAACTTTTTCCTACAAGTTTATTTGTATGAAAACGTTTTCAAAACACACACAAAAGGGCAGCCCAGGTGGCTCAGCGGTTTAGCCCATGGCGTAATCCTGGAGACCCGGGATCAAGTCCCACGTCGGGCTCCCTGCATGGAGCCTGTTTCTCCCTCTACCTGAGTCTCTGCCTCTCTCTCTCTCTGTCTCTCTCATGAATAAATAAATAAAATCTTAAACACACACACACACACACCAGACTGCAGTTAAATCAAAAAGATTCTTTTGCTGCCCAAATTGTTTAAATCCTACCCTTGTTAATTATTAATAAATCCTTCAGAAACACTCCCCTAGTCTTAAAGTATACCCTACTCTTTTTTTTTAAAGGTTTCTTTTTTTATTTATTTGAGAGAGAGCGCATGAGCAGGGGAAGGAGTAAGAGGGAGAAGCAGACTCCCTGCTGAGCAAGGAGACCAATACAGGACTTGAACCCAGGACCCTGGGATCATGACCTGAGCCAAACATAGACACTTAACCGACTGAGCCACCCAGGCACCCAAATTAAAGCTTTTTAGTAAGTGAATTTTGTGTTTGTCAATGCAGTCTTTTAAAATAAATCTTATTTATCTAAATAAATCTTATTTATTTGTTTTAGAGAGCAAGAGAGTGGGGGAGGGGCACAAGAAAAGAGAGAAACTCAAGTGGACTCTGTGCTGAGTGCAGAACTTGATGCAGGGCTCGATCTCAAAACCCTGAGATCACGAGCTGAGTTGAAACCAAGAGCCAGGTGCTTAACCATCTGCACCACCCAGATGCCCCCCCTTCAATGCAATTTTTAAAAAAAGATTCCTTTAGGGATCCCTGGGTGGCGCAGCGGTTTGGCGCCTGCCTTTGGCCCAGGGCGCGATCCTGGAGACCCGGGATCGAATCCCACATCAGGCTCCCGGTGCATGGAGCCTGCTTCTCCCTCTGCCTGTGTCTCTGCCTCTCTCTCTCTGTGACTATCATAAATAAATAAAAATTTAAAAAAATATTTAAAAAAAAATAAAAAAAGATTCCTTTATTAGCAGTCATTCATATATGCTTTTTTCCTTACTAAAGAAGCAGTCAAACACAATGTAGACCTTTTGCTACTATCATTGTTCTTTTCCGAGCCATTCATTCTGTGAAATTCTAATACGTTATATAAACTTAAGATTTTTCCTATATTCTCTTGAAAAACTTTTTCTAAACCTGAACAAGGAGAAGAAAATTATAGTAAAATATGGCTATATCTTCATTTACCTTCTCTTTCTCAGAATAAATAGAAAAATAGATGTCCTTCTATGCTTTAAAATGACTTCACAGAACGCCTGGGTGGCTCAGCAGTTGAGTGTCTGCATTCGGCTCAGGGCATGATCCCGGGATCCGGGATCAAGTCCCACATCGGGCTCCTTGCAGAGAGCCTGCTTCTCCCTCTGCCTGTGTCTCTTCCTCTCTCTCTGTGTCTCTCATGAATAAATAAAACTTGGGCAGCCTGGGTGGCTCAGCGGTTTAGTGCCGCCTTCAACCCAAGGCGTGATCCTGGTGACCCGGGATCGAATCCCACATTGGGCTCCCAGCATGGAGCCTGCTTCTCCTTCTGCATGTGTCTCTGCCTCTCTCTCTCTCTCTCTGTGTCTCTCATGAATAAATAAATAAAATCTTTTTAAAAATAAAAACAAAAAGTAAAAAAAAAATGACTTCACTATTGTAAATCATATGTATACACAAGGAGTAGTTTGCTCTGCTATGTAATTACTGTTAGGAGAGCAGAAGCATGTATCCAAAACAACGAAACGATAATTAAGAAAATAGGCTTTAGGGGGATCCCTGGGTGGCTCAGTGGTTTAGCGCCTGCCCTCGGCCCAGGGTGTAATCCTGGAGTCCCAGGATGGAGTCCCATGTTGGGCTCCCTGCATGGAGCCTGCTTCTCCCTCTGCCTGTGTCTCTGCCCTCTCTCTCTCTCTCTCTCATTAATAAATACATAAAATTTTAAAAAAATAGGCTTTAATTGTGGTAAAAAACTTGAGGAATAGGGATAGCGGAATAACCCAGGACCCAATTTTAAAATTAGAAGCACAAAGGATGAGAAATGACGTGACAAAACAATAGGAAAACATCTGAGCTGGTACAATCTGTACATCATAAGAACTAAAAGATAAAAAGTTGAGGGCAGCCCCGGTGGCGCAGTGGTTTGGCGCCGCCTGCAGCCTGGGGTGTGATCCTGGAGACCCGGGATCGAGTCCCACATCGGGCTCCCTGCGTGGAGCCTGCTTCTCCCTCTGCCTGTGTCTCTGCCTCTCTCTCTCTCTCTCTCTCTGTGTCTATGAATAAATAAATAAAATCTTAAAAAAAAAAGATTAAAAAAAATGATAAGTTGAGTTGATAACTATATTGAAAGTTATGAATGAATAGAATAAGAACATATGTAGAAGAATACAATGATATGTGAGAGAAAATTTAAATCCATGATGGCTCAGTGGATAAGGCTGGCAAGATAGGCTCCGAACTTTGGCATTGACTCTCAGTCCCTCTCCTGTTGTGTACAGCTGAAAAACAAAAGAACAGTGGCTAGAATGGAAGAGAGGACATGGGTCAAAATAGAACAGAAGAGAGATACTTCCTCTACAGAGAAGATACTTATGGCAGAGAAGGTCAAGTTAGAAGAGCAACTAGAAGAGCCTATGGAAAAATAAAAGTGAGGTTTGACAGATACCAAGAACTTCCTGCAGAGGAGCCGAAAATGGTGGAGGAGGCAAAATTATATGATATTTAGGAAATCTGCAAGGACTTGCTAGACGTTGCAGGTATTTTGGAGAAAGCAACACAATGTGTGCAAAAGAAGAAATTAAAGATGACAACCCTGTAAACCTGTAGAAAAGCCTCATATTGACTGAAGTCCGCATTCAGAAGGTGTTCAGAAAGCACAGCTTACTCGAATTGAGCGAGCAGTGCTTCAAACTGAGCCAAGTCTGAGTTTGTGAGGCTTTGTTCTGCATTCTTGTTGAAGGGGAAGAGCTGGCACAGGTGAGGTACAAGCTTGTGGGCTTACACCAAGACCTGCCCTGGTGGGTGTGGTGAAAGAAGCTTAACTGCCTCTAACTAGCTTCTATAACTCTTGAAAGGCTGGCTCATCTTTTCTTATCTATAAGTACTTTGATCTTTTCCCAAACCTTGTTGGAAAACCCAAGTGACTAAACACACAACGGGATTAATGAACTCTAATTCAGGAGTCATTGATTTTTAGGATTCCATGTTTAATAGTTTCATATATCTAGAGGAGAGGCCAGTGGGACACTCCTAGAGCTCCAGGGTGTCATGAATAAGCTATATTGGCTCAAACTCTGGTGACATCAAAGTACCTTAAGTGAATACAGTGTCTTTGGGAATTCTTTGTGGTTACTAGGCTGTGCCTGGCTGCACTGTGGTTCTTTGGTTCTTCTGCATCTCACTGTAGTGTGTGGATTAAGGCCCTAATGTGTTTGTTTTTCTTAAAGATATATAATTGAAGGCAAAAGGAACTAGCAATTTAAAAAGAGTAATGGACATAAAACCTCATACCTAAATAAATCAAACTGTTAACTACAGTGCAAAAGAAAACCAAACCAGAAAACAAAACATGGAATTCCAAATTCTAAAGATGAGAGTTCCAGATGAACAACAGAGAAAATACAATTAAGGAAAGAGTCAAAGGCTCAAAACAGGTTGGGGAAAAAAAAAATTTCAACCAGACAATTAGGAAAGTACCTGTCAGTATATAAGCATATAAGAAATTCATCCACCATCAAACTACAAAGGAAAAGATTTTAGGAAAAAAGAAAGATGACTTTACACGTAGACATTATAGAAAAGATAATCCCAGGCAATAGTTTAAAAATACTTGAGGAAAGAGGCTCATTAATATGGCTAGACTGTGATTTTTCTTAGAAAACTGAAAAAAACATTTTGAAACTTTGTAGAACCTAAAAGTTTACTGACACAAACCTCCTGTCACTTAGCTCCTTTAACAGTAACTGTGAAGGATCTGTGTTTTTCTCTACTTGGAAGTTAATAAATTAGCCTGCCATCATTTCATGGATGCTGGCAGAAAAGAAAGCCAGATTATTACTCACAGTGATAGCCGTATCCAAAGTATTTCAGCATTTGTACCAAATTCCTGGAGTGTCAGTTCTACAAGGCATGCAAAAACCGGGAAATGGCTGTGCATGCAGTGAGTAAAGTTAGATAAGAGAATCTTTTATATTGGGCAGTAAGCTTCCCTGACCTCTGCCTCACATGTAAACATTATTTTTATTATTCTGGACAGTAGACAATCTACCCTTTTACTTGAAGGAGGCACTATCTCTTGTCTTCCAAGGATAGTTCTGTACAACTGTCCTTGAAACGATAGTGCAGAACAAAGGCAGCTGTGGCTCTCCACACAAGATATGTGGAAATAGAAGAAATCTGTGTAGAATTGTCTCCCAGTATTTTTACAGTATTAAAAAGGGAGGAGCAATGAAAAATGGTCACAGTTATTTCTTCTTTCATTCAACTAATTGAGCACTAGCCATAGGCATGGCCGTTTTGGGCACCGGGGATATAGTGATCAACAGTGCCCTAATGGAGCTCACATTTTAGTGGAAAAAATAGATAATAAATAGATGTGTAATACAACATGATAAGTCCTATAAAGAATCTAAAACAGGGTAAGAGGACAAATTGGCAGGGGAGTTATTTTATTTTATTTATTTTTTAAAGATTTTATTTTTATTTATTCTTGAGAGACACAGAGAGCAAGGCAGAGACCTAGGCAGAGAGAGAAGCAGGCTCACTGTGGGGAGGGAGCTTGATGTGGGTGGGACTTGATCCCAGAACCCTGGGATCACAACTTGAGCTAAAGGCAGACACTCAACCGCTGAGCCACTCAGGTATCCCAGGGGAGTTATTTTAAATTGTAAAATACTGTAGTGAAGTGTAAAGTCTGTGCAATAGAAATAGAAATACAAAAAGACATTGTCTGAATAGTAACAGAATTGTGATGATTGTGTAGAGTGAGAGGAGGAATAGGTGATTCATTACCACTAGTAAAAGGGGCTATTTAGGCCTTTAAAAGGTCATAGTGTTTTTGTTAGAAGTCAGTACTAATAATAATCCTAAGAATCAGTGTAGTTTGTTCTAAGTATTGAGATTTGGTGCAAATGAAAAGTAATCATATCTGAGGTACTTAAGTGGATGGAAAGAATAGATAATCTATTGTGGAAGGTACATAAACTGAAAGAATCACAAGAAAAATTATAGCATCATAAAGGAAAAAGAAATATTATGTTAAAATGCTAAGTGAATCCCCCATATCATAAAAATAAAGTTTGTTACAGTCTCATCTCATAAACTCCATAATGATAGTCCTTTTGTTTATTTAAACCCACTCCCCTTAATTTGTTTTTCCCCCATTCCACTTACTTGAAAGGATTTGAAAAGATTTAGAAAGTGATTTAAAGTAAGAATAAGAGAAGAGGATAATTAGATGGTATTTGGAATTTATAAACATGTTCTTATGGACACATTCTTCATGTAGCTGCTGCTTATGATTTACCCACATGAAAGTCCAGGCATAGTATTAAAAATAAGCTCTTTGGGGCAGCCAGGGTGGCTCAGTGGTTTAGCGCCACCTTCAGCCCAGGGTGTGATCCTGGAGATCTGGAGTTGAGTCCTACGTTGGGCTC